>NW_021320090.1:74978-122538 GCF_001605985.2 Dendrobium catenatum
TTTAACACATATAATACAAATTAATAATAATTCAAAATTAAATTTATAAAACTTATATTAAATTAAATTTATATTAAATATGTAATATAAATAAGTAATAATTATTATATTAAATTATAAGGTTATATGTAAATTAAATTTAGATTAGAATTAAAATTAAAAAAAATATATATTTAAATGTGAAATTATCATATTATTATGAGGGTAAATTCTTAGAATTATGAGATTTGAAATTTTTTTGTTCTTATGTGAGATTTTAAAATAATTTCTTTTATAATTAATTATATAAGTTTTTTTTTTTTTTTCATTAATTTTGTCTCATATTAAAATGATAACATATTATTATGTTAAATCTTTATTAATTTTTAATAATATTATTATTTATTAATCATCTGATTCGACCCCAAATTTGACCAGTCGAGTCGTGAACCTCTCCTTCTGGTTTATTGTTGGTTAGATTTTCATAATCTTGGATAGAACACACATCAAAGCCAGGGCTCCAAAGGAGAATGAATCCGCATTTAGTGAATAAAAATCATACCCAACAAAAAATGTCTGTTAGCAGTAGTTGACTTTTATTTGAGGTTCACATATATTCTTGTGGGTTGGGAAGATTCAGCTCATGATGTAACCATTCCTAAAAAATCTTTAAAAAGATCATAAGGTACATAACTAACTTATATTTCGAATTCCATAATTTATTTCAGGTGAAATTTCGGCAGCCTCCTCAACGTCTCCCCTATTTAGAGGAAACTAAATGAAACTAGACATTCCATTCATGCAAGAAAAGCATGTAGTGATATATGCCCTTAGACACTACGGGTGTAATCTTCGTCCCCCACCACGTCAAGAAAGGTGTGTATGAGTTACAGTACATGTTTAAAACACAGTTGTTTCCGCGCGTACGGGTACTTATAAGTGTTGAGTCTAGTGAATAGGTTGTTAAAACTTAAGTTAATGTCCCAAAGCTACCAAGAGGAGGGTGAATTGATATTTTTAAAAATTATCCCTCTTTTGAGAATTGAACTGAAATTAAACTTTAATGAATTTTTTATAAAAAGTTTTTCAACTATAATTTTTAAACAAAAAAAATGCAGAAAATAAAAAGCAGTAAAATAAACGGACACAACGATTTATAGTGGTTCGGTCTAACACAAACCTACATCTCATCTCCCAGAGCACCCTCTGAGAATTGCACTAATACCAATATGGTCTCTCCTTTTGCAGCCACAGCAAGGCGGAGAAGACTTTACAAAACACTCTTTTCACCACTACCCGTGCCGCAGAGAAACCGTTCGTTTTCATTTCCTAGTGCAGAGAATCGTCTCCTTTCACACTTCTATGTGTTGGCAGAGAACCTCTCTCTACTCTCGCATTAGTGTGGGGCAGAGAACCCTTCGTCCTTTCACATCTCCTTAGTGGGCAAAGAACCCTTCTTCCTTTCACACTCTCCAAAGTGTCGCAGAGAACTGGATCTCCTTGACAGATCCTCTTCACAGAAATCTAGAAGAAAGAAAGAAAAAGAGTGAAGTAATCTCAAATCACAAGTAGAAATCTTACCTTTGAACAACAAGCGAAGCCTTCACTCTCCAGTGGTAGAAATCCTTCTTTGAATGCTTCTCTCACTCTCTCCTACTCTATTCCTAATAGGCACGTATATCAATGAGCAAAAAGATTGCGATGACAGTCTAATTTGGACTATATATATAAAAAGACAAGAGAAAAACTGCCCAAACTGCAAGTTTTTAATTCTGTACGCAGTGATCGTCCCGTACGATTGTGGATCGTCCTAGACGATTTTACTTAAAGTGTCAGAAATGATCCAATGTATATTGGTTTATAACTCATGTTCGTCACGCTCATCGTCCGTATGAACTAGGTTCGTCCGATACGAAACGGTTATTACATAGGTCGCGTTCCCAATTCTACAGGACGTAACCAACTGAGGTAAGTCGCGGTTCAGTTTGTCCTGGGACAATAGGTTTCATCCTGGGACGATTTTATACATAGAGTTTCGTCTAGGGACGAAGGTTTCATTTCGTCCTATACTGATCTCATACAGAGAGTTTTGTCCAGGGACGAAGCGTTCATTTCGTCCTGTACGATCTCATACAGAGAGTTTCGTCTCCGGCACGAACCATGCTTTTCGTCTGGACAAACATTGCAAGGTGAGAATCCATGGAGACGTTCGTCCCGGGACGAATACAAAATTCGTCCTGGACGATTGGACTTAGAAAATTTCTGCTCCGCCTGTCGATCCATGCTTTCCTAGGGTTAATTGACATGATCGTCCCATACGAAACAGCGTTCGTCCCGTACGACAGTTCACAAAAAATTATCCCCCAAGGTGTTGTGTTGTGATTTTCACTCAATTACAATCATCTCCCTCTCATTTCAAAACTTTAATAATTTACAAGTGAATAATTTAAAGGTCTTCATCGCTTGGAGTTGATTTTTCCTGAAATGTTAGTACACACTAGAGCACAAAACAAAATCTTCCAAAAAGTGTTAGGAGATATATAAATATATTTGAAACATCAAAATAATACAAGTTGCAAGAATGTAAAACATGCAAATAGTAACTCTCTCTACAATCTCCTCCTTTTTGATGATGGAAAAACATTATTGTTTGTAGGAATTCAAATTTTAAGAATCTCCTAAACTCCCCTGAATGATGAACTCATGAAAATAAGGAAGCATTTTGTAAGTAAAAAAAAATTTTTTTCGAAATTTTTATACAACACAAAAGCAAAATAAAAATAAATTCAAACCACATACGAAAACATACGATAAAAACAAATAAAATACACAAGAAAAAAATAAAATACACAGACCATAACAAATTAATTTTCTCCCCCTTTTTGACAATATTAAAAAGTGAAGAAGAAATCTCTCCCTAGTAGGAAAAAATTTTACACTATAATCCTTATCACATAGCTGACTTGTACTTAATAAATTATGCTTTAAGCCTTCAACTAATAACACATTGTCTATAAAAATTTTTTTCAAGTTTCCAATCATACCTGATCCAACAACCTTCTTTGTGGTATTATCTCCAACTGTAACCTTGCCTCCACTCCTGGCTTCCAGCGTTATGAATTGAGCAGTATCTCCATTCATATGCTTTGAACATCCGCTGTCCAGGTACCATATGCTCTCACGAGGTCTTGTGTGAGAGCGACACTACAAAAATATCAAATGTTAGACCTGGAAACTCAAACAAGTTTGGGTTCTTCTTTTAGCAATTTATAATCAGATGCATGTATGATATGTCTAGGTTTATGCATCTTAGATCTCCACACCAAATCAGGTTTCATCTTCAAAGTACAAGTGTGTGCTATATGTCCAAATAATCCACAATTATTACATTTGACATTAGGAAAAGTATTCCTAAGTCTTCTACCATTTGTTTGTCTTCTAAGGGATTCCATATATTTAGGTTAAAATTTAGGATTTGTAAAATCTTCAAGTTTGGGGGTTATCCTATTATCCTCGAGAGCTTTTATTTTCAGCTTATAAAATGAATTCATATCTTTCAAGATTCGATTTGTATAATTGATTCGATATGTTTTGCTCTCTAACTCATTCTTAAATTTTTTAAATTCTTTTTCAAGATCAGCATAGGATGATTTTAAAATCTTATGATTTTTATTCAGGTCATTGTATTCATCAAGTAAATTCATATGGTTGTCATCTATTAAATCAAGCATGTAAATATTATTAATTCTTTTTCCTTGCAGCATAGTGTTTCCATTTATGTGAATCATATAACTAGTAGACATAAATTTAATGCTAAATTATTTATCACAAAGCTAACTTATACTAACAGTTTATGTTTCAAGCATCTAACAATAAAATAGTTTCAATAACGAAATTCTTGTATTTGTCAATTATACCTCATCCAACCACTTTCTTGGTGATGTTATCTCCAAGTATTACATTACCTCCTACCATGGCCTCCAGCAATATGAATTAATCTACATCTCTAGTCATGTGCCTTGAACATACGCTGTCCATGTACCACATGCTTTCACGAGTTCTTATGTGAGAGCATCCCTACAAAAGTACCAGATATTAGATTTGGAAACACAAACAAGTTTGGGTCTCATCTTATGAAAAGAAGAATGAAATACATACATGCTTACTGTGAATTTTGAAGTTTTGGTCTCCACACCAAATGTGTTCTATGGTGAACGATAGAAGAATGGGAGATATGTTCTAGTATGCTACAAAAAAAAAAAACATTTAATATTAGGAAAATGATTTACTAATCTATTTTTATTATGATGCCTCATCCTAGGTTTAAATGATGCATGCTGATATGATGGATTATAAAACTCTTCAAGTGAAAGTAATTTTTTATTTTCTTTGAAAGCATTTACTTTGATTTGTAAAAATTAGTTTGCACTTTTAAGAATTAATTTTTTTTTTTAAATGCATACTCCATATTATCTATTTCAGATATAAGAGTTTCTAATCTCTTGTATGCATTTTATAATTCAACATGTGATATTTTCAAGGAATCATGTAGCTCAGTTAATTTAAAATGCTTCTTGTTTAAAATGTCAAATTCATCTAACATAGCTATGTTATTATTATCCAGAGTGGAATGGTCTTTTTTTAAGCATTCATGCTCTTTTTGCAAAATTTGAAAAATCAAATTTAAGGCTGGCATGTAATATTTTAAGCTTCATATATGCATTATGAATTTTTTCAAAAACTTCAAATAATTGATCATATGTAAGCTCATATACCTCCTCTTGGTCAAAGAGATCAAGATGATCATTTGTCATTAAGAATAAGTTGGTTACATCCTCTTTTGAAAATTAAGTAGAGTTAGGCAATCAGACTTCAGTTTCAGAAGAGTCTTATGCTAAATCTGCCCAGAAACTTTTTGAGTCCTTTATTTTCCCTTCTTAAATTTAACTTTTTTTTTCACCCTTCTGCTTTCTTGGGTGAGCTTTAAGAGTTGGACAATCAGGCTTCAGGTGCCCTGACTTCTTGCATTAAAAACATATGACATTAGAAGAAATTTTAAAATTTTTATCATTCTTACATTTATTCTATGCTGATGACATTTTTTGCTTTTTCTTTAAAAAGCTCTTGATTTATCTAGTCATAAGGGCAATGTCATTATCATCTTGTCCAGAAGATACTATCAGAATTATTATCCTTTAAGGCTACAATTTTCTATTTTCCCATTTCACCTGCATTAAACTACTCTTGACTCACTCCTTGCTCGTAGACAATGAGTGATCTAAGTAAATTATCTGTGAAATAAACATTTAGATCTTTAGATTCAATAATGATAGTTATTTTTGCATCATAAGAAGATGGCAAATAACGAAGAATTTTGTTAACTTTTTCATAGTTTGTCAGTTATTTTCTTAAGGCATATAGGGAAGTAACAATCATTGTAAACTTATTATATATTTCAGAAATAGATTAGTTAAGTTTCATATGAAAAAGTTCATAATCATGAAGAAGAATGTTTAGCTTAGATTATTTTAGTTCCTTTGTTCCATCATATGTAATACAGAGTTTGTCCCAAATCTCTTTACTAGTTGAACAAGTAAAAACACACATATAATCATCAGATTTTAAAGCATAAAAAAAAATATGTCAAATAATTGACATTCAGTTGGGCTAAATCTCTATCATCAGTAGTCCATTCAGAAAAAAGATATTTCAATTTTAACACCATTTACTTAACGAAAAGGTGCAGAATAACCATCTTATACTAGCATTCACATGCGATAATCAATTAATTATAAAAATGTGGACATGCGAGTTTTCCAAAAATTAAAAGGAATAATATTATCAAATAAAGGTGGTCTAGTAATTGAGAATTCTTTCGGAGTATTACGATTACCAAAGTTAATCATTGATATATTTTTTAAAAGTTTTCTAAAACTTAAATTATGAATTCCGTTTTAATGCCAGTTGAAAGTTTGTGAGGATTGTTAAACTCTTATGAACTAGCTCGAGACTAACCAAGAGGAGAGTGAAGTAGTTATTTAAAATTTTATTTAACAGAAAAAAAATCTTTTTTGAATATTTTAAAACAAACGATTTATGCATAACCAATAGTAATTTTACAATTACAAAAATCAGAGATTTCGACCACAACAAATCACATAATAATGTAGAAATTAAAATCGGAAAAATAAATAGAAAGAACACACAATATTTATAGTGGTTCGATCAACTTGACCTACGTCCACTCCCCGAAAACCTCCTTTGCAAGTATTGCACTAAAAGTAGTGTATCTCCTTTTGCCCCTTCAATAAGACAGAGAAGCCCTTATAAAATCTTTCTACCAACCTGATGGGGCAGAGTGCCTTGAATCCTTTTACTCCCTCCTAGAGTAGACATATAACCTTAGAATCGTTTTACTCCCCCATGGAGTAGGCAGAAAACCTCCGAATCCCTTTTTATCATCCTAGTGAAGGTAGAGAACCTAGATCTAATGCTGATGAAGATCTCCCCTAGAGCCACTAATGAACCAAAAAAGCAACTTGAAGAAGACGGTGGAAACCTTGCTCGGAGCAACCTTTATCAATCCCTCACGACTCCCTCTCACAAGTATTTCTCTCTCTCCCAAGCCCTCTCTCTTCCTTGTCTAAGCTCTCTCTTAAGATCAACTCCACAACAAAAGATTGTCTCAAGGGACAATAATATAGTTTAAATAGAGAGCCTAAAAAAGTCCTAATTTTTAGCTTGCCGTCAACGATCGTCCAACACGATCGATAGATCATCCTGTACGATTAGTACAAAACAGTCCTTTCAGCCAGTACGATCATCTTTGCCTTGTACGATTAGTTCAAGTATTTGTACTAATTGTTCAATACAATTCTACGATCGTCCGAAAAGATTAGTTCAAGATATTGTATTGAACGTCTAGTATGGCATATGACAACGGGTGGCGATCTACATATCATCTCACAAACCTCTCGGGACGTCCAATACGATATCCTGGATGATTAGAAGAAAATTATGATTTTCGTCTTGGACGATAGGGGATCGTCCCATGAAATATAATAAATCGTTCAGTACGATCTAAGTAGATCGTCCTATATGATCTGATCGAGCAATCTAACCATAACTAGTCTCGTAATCACGGGATCAATCTAGTTATGATTGTCATAAATTGTCTAGGATGATGTATATCGTCCTATACGATTAGAACAAAATTTAAAATATTACCTAAATCATGATTGGTGGCTATTTTTCACAATCTGAAATGATCATCCTATACGATACAGATCGTACAATATGATTAGTTTAATCACTTTGAATTTACAGGGATGCCCTAATTAGGGTTTTTTTGTTTTTAACTGATTGTTCAATACGATTGAAATTGTTTAGTATAATTAGGTCAAAAACCAAAATTTTTTTTAACTCACAAATCACTCTCCTTAAGTTTGTGTGTGTAAGGTTACTTAGCTTGGGGTATACCAGATATATGACTTGACTCAAGAAAGGTAAAAAGTACATTGAAATTTTGATCATAGACATACTCAACCATTGTCTACCTAGTCTTGAGTTGATTGACGTTGCAAGTGAACTTGTGGAACTGAAAGCTTAGTGAGCAGGGCAAACAAAACAAATATGCATGAATAACAGTAGTAAATAAACAATAATGTTTGTTATCATAAAAATCATTATACATGAGCCCATATTTGCAATAGTCGGCTACTTGCGGCAAGGAAGAGTTCGCAAACAATAGAGGAAGTCGAATCTTGGGCTTCAGCGCTGTTACAAGGAGCTTTGGCCTTATGGGTTTGAAGGAATCAAAAGAGCCGCTCTGGTTTGGGAAGAGGAAGAAGCAAAGTGGCTGCGATAACTTTTTGTGTAAGATGGAGTCACATGGAAGGAAGAAATCGAGGGCTCTTCACGTGTTGCTTTTAACGATAACAGTAGATGAGTCGAGACAAAGCACGCGTGATACGACATCTTCAGCACCGTTGCATAGGTATGGAGAAGCCGTATTCGCGGGATTTTGATAGGATTTGAGAGCAAGTAATCATTTTGAATTTTTTTTTATTTTATGCTTTTTTTTCTGTATTACAGAGGTCAACATGGTGCTCTTCAATATCTGACCTTAACAAGGCCAAACATCGCCTATGAAATGAACAAAGCTTGCCAATACATGCAACAACCAACAGAATCTCAATTTGAATATCTCAAATGCATACTTCGATACATCAAGGGGACAATACACTATGGTTTGCCGCTGTCCTCCAGCACTCTTCAGCTGCAGTCATATGTAGACTCAGATTGGGCTGGCAATCAACATGATCGAAAGTCTACTACGGGCTACTGCAACTTCCTAGGTATGTCTCTCATTTTATGGAGTGTCAAGAAACAATCCATGATTGCTCGTTCAACTACGAAAGCAGAATATAGAGCTCTTGCATCTGCTGCCGTAGAAATCATCTGGCTAAAACAACTCCTTCAAGAGCTGGGTTGTTCACAACCCACTCCCATGTCTCTATTTTGCGATAGCACTTCGGCTATAGCACTGGCAAATAACCTGGCCTATCATGCTCGCATGAAACACATCGAAGTTGATTATCATTTCATCTGGGAATGCATCAAGAACCAAACAATTCAAGTACATCACATTTCAAGCAATGATCAACTAGCTTATTTATTCACCAAATCCTTGCAGATCACCAGGTTTCGACAAATTTCAACCAAACTGATACCTGGCACTACCAATGGAATGCTCCGCATATATCAAGGCCTACCAGGCGGTTACGTGAAGCTCAGAGCCGTAGGATCAATCCAATCTAAGCCTGAATGCTTCATACTAGTATACGGTCGCAGTATATACTGAAATAAAATCTTCTTAGCTTTTGTCTCTGCTCTCTTACTAATTTACTGCTTTAGTTCTCTGCTTGCAGGCTATCATAAATCACACACAAGCATATGCTAATCCTTGAACACAATTTTGATAATGGGGTCTAAAGCCCTCATTCAACTGACTTAGGCATGGTGACTTAACATATCTACTTTCTCATAAATTCACATTTCTGAAGTGTTAAAATGGCACACGTTATTATCAATTCAACGGCTTTAGGCTTCATTTGAAATGACTTTTTTATTACTTCTTAAAGTCATTTCAAATGAAGCCTAAAGCCGTTGAATTGACATGTGGTATATACATAATACATGATATATTTCATCCATCCAAGAATCCTAAAAATTTCTTCTAGTTATTCGGCATGGGAGATACCACAGCATCTTTTTTGATAAAACTCCAACGATGTGCTTAATGTCATGAAGACATTTATTAACAGAAGCATGCATAGGAGATGGCAAAAATTGTTAGAACTGATAATAACGTTTCTTCATTCTTAGAAGAAGAAAGATTCAATGACATGGTTTCCCAGAAGAAATGATCTTACCAGAGAAAATACTGCACATTCACAGTACAATGTGGTTGCATTTCTAAGCCCAGAGTGCAAGTATAGACATTGATGCAGATCCAAGCACCAATGTAATATAAGACAGCTTCTTTAACCGTGGACTGGAGGACATTGCTTTATTGTGGAAGAAATCTACAGCTATGAGATCAACAAGAGCCATATAAACTAAGATTCCAGAAGAAAGAGAACCAAGCAGACCTTCGAGAATGAGAGCATTTGGGCTGCTGTCGTCGTAGCCGGTCATATGGAAGACGAGCATTCCTAGCAGTATCCCAATAGGTGTTGTTACCGAGAACATCAAGCACATGTACCCTACAGTTGCCACTCCGAAACCAGCCTGGCAAGTAGAATTGACTAAGTACTCAGAAACAATAATTGTGTACGATGTTTCATGCAAAATATCACAAGTAGAACATAACTAAGAAGCAAATAAGGAAACAAGAAGCTTCGAGAATTGAGAAATTGTTGTTCAGATAAAATTAGGATACTGGTAATCTTTATGGTTCACCAAATTTTCGCAAAGGGTTTAATTTGCAAATAGGAAGAAACTCCCAAGAGAAGTTTGTTGCAGCACACGTAGATGCCCATTAGCATATTGCTTTAATAAGACTAAAGCAGACATAAAAGAAAAAAGAGGGGCTTAAAGAAAAGATACGTCGTATAGCAGAATTGATCAAGTAATATGGTGACCACAAGTAGGCAAAAAGAACTGGCCAAAATGAGGACAGCTCAACACTGACAAGCCTGGTGATTATCTCGGCTCTCTAGACACCGAACCCAAGATTAAAGCAAGGCAGTCTTGGTGAACTTGGAGAAGACTTGGGCTGTGGCTTAAGTTCCCTACAAAACTCCATGATAAGGTCCCAACACTTCTACAGGAATAAGGTCCTCTTTTTAAAAACAGCTTTCCTAGAGGAATGGCTCACCATAACGGTATAGTATCAGAGCAATAACTTCAAAAAGTTTGAATTGGATGCACAGTATTGAGCTCATGCTAGCATGATCAGAGTTTGTTAGTGTGTTGCTTGCGGCAATGCAAGCCATGTGGGTCAGTCAAGCGGCATCTTCTCATTGCTTCTTAGAAGAATCAACCTTTTGTGCGTACCACACATGTTGGAGGCAAATGGAAGGAGATGATCTGATCTGGCCTAGGCTAGGCCAGCTGGCCAAAGTTGGATTGGTTTGCTTTTAATTGGATGATGCGGCCAATTTAAATACTTTTGAGTTCTAATTCAAGTGATTTAAGAATTCAAAGAAAGTGTGACATGTTAGAGATCCTAGTAAGTTTTTTTTTCATGCTATTCTAAGCTTTTTGGTCTCAGATTAGGTCAAATTGATTAAAATCAAGCAATAGTTTGTTCCTAAACTTTTTCATGATATGAGCTTTGTATCAAGAATTGTGCTTGATCATATTAGGAATTTTTATAATTTCCATCTTTTTCAATGCCAAGATAATAAGTGAAACATGTTTACCTTGTACTCAAGATCTATGATTTGCTATAAGAACAAAAACATAAAAAACTTTATTGATGATAACTAAGATAACCAGCATGGACATCTCCTTGATATTATAAAGCAAGTCATTTTTTTGCAAAAACCATGAAGTTTGTCAGCATGATTCTAGACGAGAGAGTCCTATAGGTATATTATGTATAATATGATTCAGTAAAATAATTTTTTTCAAGAGACATTATAAGTTTAAATCACAAACCGTCTTCGCCATAACATAAATATTGTAGTGATTTAATAATATCAATTTTTTCATAAATTTTGGGCACTATTGATGTGGTGGAAATCCTTACGAAATTGACATATGCCAGTACAAGTGGGAATTTTGAAACTGTTTGGTATCTGTTTTGTAAACTAATTTCACCATAATTTTTTAAATAAAATGTGTTAATTTTTTTAGTATTTTTTATAATTTTTGAAGCCACAAAAAATTTATATGAATTTTATATTAAAATTTGATTAAAATATATAATTATATTAATTTTATATTATTATTTTATTAATAAATATCTAAAGCCAGTTAACATAATTTAATAAAATCCATTTCCTTTTATTCAATCGACTAACAGAGAAGGCTTAGGGAAAAATAAGAGAGAAAGAAATGAGAGAGAAAAAGAAATATTAGATTTGGAGATCATAGAGTGATTGTCATACGTTTACTCTATTAAAAGATTTACTCGTCTCGCTGTAAGGAATCATTATCCTATTTATGATTTCAATAATTTTATGTTTAAGGATTTTTCCGATCAAATTTGTATTTTGGTTACAAAAAAACGGAGATAATTTTGAATTGTTAAAATTTTCATCGTGTAACTTTTATATGTTATAGATATTGAGATAATAAACAAGAATTTGATCTCAAGTAATGAGAAGATGGTAAAATATTAGAAATTATCTTTTTCTATTATATTTAAATGAGAATTTGACTTTTATTAGGACACAATGGAGAAAAAGAATTCATGTAGCCGACATTACGTAGTGGGACAGAATGTTGTTGTTATAGAAATTGACATTATAAACATTTTGAGTATTTATTTGAGATATTTTGCCCTGTGATCTTGAAAAAGTAGTTATTTGTACATATTCAAAATTTTATTTTGACATATAAAAGTAGTGTTTTAGTTCAATTAAAATTTCAGCATATTGTTATATACGATTCCTGGTAATTTAGTTAATTTTTTAAAAATATGAATTTTTGCTTAGTAGGATTTTTTGTTGCCTACTATTAGGACATTTTGACATTTTCTGAATTAAGTTCAATTATATTTTATTTACTACAATTGATTGATAATAAATATGGACATGTAGTTATTATTATTATAATACTGTGATAATAATACGTGTGTGTAAAAGACAAGTAAAGTTTGGTTGACCATTTGGTTGGAGATTGATTGACCTATACAGGATGGTGGGCGACAGGCTTTCCTTTAAATATTATAGTTTGATGTTATTCTCTATGATTTACGTGATACTAATTAGGAGTTATGAGTTATTATTTTGCTGACGGGCAAAGATTGACGACTTTATTTACTAAGCTAATGGTTCTTGACTATCGATTATTATTTACTAAAAAATATTATGATAGCCAGGACTTCTTATTTATTTAGTGTGAATACTGAAATACATGTTATTGATGCATTATTTCTATTTTTGTACTGATTTATTGATATTGAGCATATTTACTGTAATTGCATTATTCTACTACTCCTACAACTAAACTGTTATTGCTACCGATCTAGACACTGATACTATTTGATACTTCTAATTTATTATACTGGTACTAAGCATATGATATACTAATCACGTAATATACTGATTTGATATTGATATAAAATAACTGGATAATATGTATATACTCCTATATGATTTTGTTGCATTAATATATTTGACAATCTTTATCGATGCTTTGATTTTACAGCTATATATGATTTCTCTACTGATTGAAAGTACCAATATGATGACTGTTTTAGTGATTCAACACTCATACTAGTTTATTAATTTCTCCATTGTATAGATTCACTGGCTTCCATATCGCATCGTTTTACTGGTTACAAACTTTACTGATACTACATGTAAGCTTTATTATTTCTATATTGATTCTTGATCATATGATTGTTACTGCTATAATTTGACTGTCGACATGCATATTACTCTTTTGTCTTGCATTGAGTTCAATTGTAGATTTTTTACTTGTTGGGCACTTGAGCTCATTATATGTGGTTAAATGATTTCAGGTCAAGATAAGGAAGCAGGAATATAAGATTGATCAAGATTTTTTAGGTTTTGTTTTTTTTTTATTTTAATTATTCTTTTATACTCATGAAAAAATTTTGTGATATAATTGTATAGATCATAAGTAGTGTACATGATTTTTTAGAAAGTAATACATATGTATATATTCATGTTTATATTAATAAAAAAATTAAGTAGTTATGGTTGTGTAAATTAAAAGATAAAAGAGTAATTCTTCCAAATTAAATTTTGGGGCATCATATTAGTCTTAATAACTTTTAGCATCTCTAAAATGTCAATCTTCTCATGATTTATGTAGATACAAGTCTTCATTGGAATTAAATCAATGAAAGTATTATATGTTTGAGCATCATTATCAAACCGAAGAGGTAGAAATGATCCAAGCTAACGCTTAGGGAACTTGAAAGAATTAAAATTTTCTCAATAAATATATCTTTAATTTATTAAGATACTTGTATAGGTTTCAAGTATCCTATATTGATTCTTGATCATATGATTGTTACTGCTATAATTTGACTGCCGACATGCATATTACTCTTTTGTCTTGCATTGAGTTCAATTATAGATTTTTTACTTATTGGGCACTTGAGCTCATTATATGTGGTTAAATGATTTTAGGTCATGACAAGAAGCAGGAATATGAGATTGATCAAGATTTTTTAGGTTTTATTTTTTTTATTTTAATTATTCTTTTATACTCATGACAAAAAATTGTGATATGATTGTATAGATCATAAGTAGTGTACATGATTTTTTAGAAAGTAATACAGATGTATATATTCATGTTTATATTAATAAAAAAAATTAAGTAGTTATGGTTGTGTAAATTAAAAGATAAAAGAACAATTCTTCCAAATTAAATTCTGAGGCATCACATATTAATCTTAATAACTTCTAGTCATGATTTAAAATTGCGCAATATAAGGCCCGCCTTTGCGCAATTCCAGTAAAAAATGCCTCGATGCTTACGCCTCAAGTATTTTTTATGAGGCATGCGCCTCAACTTGGTTGAGGCCCGCCTCGCCTCACTGGCATGAGGCTTACGCCTCACGCTATATATATTAAAACTTATATAAATCTTGAAGTAAATGCCCGATATTGGACTCTATAGGAGAGGAGGAAGGGGAGAGAACAATTTATCATAATGATGATTCAAATGAAGAACTCCTTAGTGATGATAGTGCTGATGACTTATGAGTTCTTATGTGATATGTCATTGCTAATTATTTTTGGAAATTAGAATTATATGTTAATGAAAAGAATATTGGGATTTGGAAAAGATAGAATTTTGAGTTGAACTATATTTCATGTTGTCTTATTATTGGGATATTTTGATTTCACTTCATATCTTATGCTTTTTTATGTTTTAAATTATTCACTCATTAGTACATAAAAAATTTATCATTTTATGTTTACGCAATCTTTTGATTTTGAGGCTTACGCCTCAAAACGCCTTGAGGCTTACGCCTCGCCTCACGAATGAAAAACGCCTCATTGATTTTAAACATTGCTTCTAGCATCTCTAAAATGTCAATCTTCTCATGATTTATGTGGATGCAAGTCTTTATTGGAATTAAATCAATGAATGTGTTATATGTTTGAGCATCATTATCATCACGAAGAGGTAGAAATGATCCAAGTTAACGCTTAGGGATCTTGAAAGAATTAAAATTTTCTCAATAAAATATATCTTTAATTTACTAAGATACTTGTATGGGTTTAAAGTATCCAAGTAAATTTTTGTAGTTCATAAATACCTTGGGTGGTATTGAGTTAAAAGGTTTCATGTCATTAGAACTTGTGCACCTAGAAGTTCTTTAGTAGACGTAGGTCCTATTTTTATTCCCTCTAGAGAGCCTATTAAATATGAAATCTTGCTAGGGATTTGCACAACTAAGGACCATGTCTAACACTAGATACCCTACTGAGGCTCACTCATTGATGAGCCCTCTCAAATACTTTGAGTAGACAAACTTATTTACATACCTTCCCTCACAAGACTTACTCATCAACAATTCCACCTACAACTTTTAGTGAGGATCTTGCCCAAAAATAAGTGGCCCCTAGGGCTCACTCATTTGAAAGGCCTCTTAAGGCCTTATACTAGGTGATGACCCTATCTACACATCTGTCCTATTAGGGCTCAATAATTAATAAACCCTTTTAAGGACTTCTAGAAAGAACCCTATCAAATACTAGATAACATTTTGGGTCTCAATCATTAGGGGTTTTTCAGAATTTTAAGGCGAAGACCTTGTTTGTGCACCTATTCACCATCATATAAGAACATTTAAAGACTTTTAATAAGAACCTTATCAAACACAAGTTTCCCTTTTAATAAGAACCTTATAAGGGTAGACTATGTCTACACGTGTTCTCGAGGATCACTTATTGATGAGTCCACCAAAGTTCTTTTAGAGAGAATCTTCTCTAACAATAGTGCTCTCTTGAGGATCACATGCTAGTAGGTTCTCTTAGAAACTTTGAAAAGGTGGAGACCCTACCTACACAGCTACTTTCCCAATGCTCACTCATCAATAAGCACTCTAAATAATTTTAAGCAAAGATAATCTCCAATATTAGATGCCCTTTTAAGGTTCACTAATTAGTAAGCTCTATTGGGGACTTTTCATGGAGATTAAAAGCCTTTATTGTACAAAAGACTTGTGATAACTTTAAGATGAGATTGCATAATATTGATTTAGTTTCAATGATGTCATTATGATAGCTACAAGATCCTACAAAAATTCCTTGAGATATGCCTCCTAATATTGGAGGTCATAACGAAAGGTTTGGCTAAAATCCCCTCAACCATAGTAATATAATGGACAGCAATGTGAACATCCCCTTCAAAATTACAGCCTAGGCAGTACCTTAAGCCAATATTATTGGCAAAGTTATCCAACTTAATTAGGAGCATCAACATTAGCATTCTTGAAATTCTATGATGCACCGACACTTCTCCTCAAAAGATGTGCAATGTTCGACACGACACTCGTCCGACACTCCTCTGACACGTGTCGGACACGCCGAAAACATGTCCGATTAAAAAAATATTAAATACAAATTGGACACTCATGTCCGATGCACGTATCTTAGATATTTTATGATTTTTTTTAAATATAATTTCTTATATTTGGCGGGATTTAAACAAAATTTCTTATTTCATCCACGACACCAAATCAATGTCCACACTTAATACCCATTCATTGAATATTCTCATTTTCATTTTTCTTTCACAGTGATGGTATTTTCATCTCCTATCTCGGTGACTGATAAATGACATCGAGACCTGACTCTCGACATCCTAATACTAATCATTTTAAGCACAAATTCTACTTAAATGACTTATTATTTCTAAATTATTTTTAAAATTATACTTATTTAAATTTTTACACTATTTTTAAAATATAAAAACTATAATATCGTTTCCAACCCGTGTCGATGTCCTATATTTTCAATAATTGACGTGTCACGTGTCCATGTCGTGTTGTATCCGTGTTGCCGTGTCCGTGTCTGTGCATCATAGTTGAAATTCCTCCCAGTAGACAAGTGTCTTTATTTCCCTTAGTCCTTTATGACAATTAGGAGCATCTTGAAATTGATAGGTCCAATCCTTATATGGATATCCTATGTTTTTTAATCTTGTTTGAGTGAATTGACATCCTTTATTATCTTCTTGACAATTTAAAGTTTATATGAGACACACTTAATAGGGTGACTTGTTGATAAAATACTACTTGATTGTCAAGGTGACATGTGTGATATAGCGTTAGTGATGAAAAAACACAAAATGTAGCCAAAGCAACTTGTGTAGCAGGCAAAATAATTAGCATCTACGATAAAGTTAGCTTATGTGATTGTATTCAATGGTTCAAGTGATATGGTCAACTTAACAATAGAGTTGAATGAAAGGTCACAAGAATAATGACAAACAACAAAGAGAGCAGAGAATGCTGAATGTAATGGTGTGCACATTGTAGCTAGCTTGAACAATAAAGCCCCATAAAGTAGTGTAGGAAAAGTGATCGGATGAGGTGTTAGCATTAAAGCTGCATGAAACAGTGTGAGAAACATAGTAAACAATGGAGGAAGTGATTAAATTACATGTAGTAATGCATGCATGACACCGGAACGGAGGGGGCTCGACGAATCCACGTCGATGATCCGGTGGCGGTCGTCGGACACCACTCCAAGAACTCCTTGGAGCAAGAACCACCACCTAAGAACAACTCTTAGGATACAGAAAACGAACAAACTAAACTCAAATTTTATTCATATCTCAAAAGCTGTCATTACAAGCAATTGCTACAAGTATTTATAGACAATTAGGCCACATAAAAGGCTACATGCCTTAAAAGAAAGTACTACTCCTAAACAACCATATATCTACCAATTGGAATTAAAACTAGCCTGAAGTTAAATAGGATTGATTAGCTCAGCTCCGGCGTCATACTACCGGGGTAGGAGGAACTTCAGGCTCATAAGAAACTGTTCGGTTGGCCACCATAAGGAGGTGAGTTTGGTTGGCTAAACCGGTCTGGATATTTCCACCCGATTTTAGATTTATATGTTGTGGAGTCCATTTTTATCCTCTGTTGCTCTAAACTTGGACCAACACTACTCATTCTTGAAAATCATGAGTATGCGCTAACCAATGGAAGTTTATGATTTAACTTGCTTGCAGGGTGTAAGATCCCAAGGGGATCAACGACCAAGTTTGAATGCATCTGATCTACTTTGCCCATAGCAAGTAGAGCATCAGGTGCATTGCCCGGAACAAAATTAAAATATGCACACACCAACATTGGGATGTCAGCACTAACTGCTATCTTTTCCAATCCTTTTAAGAGGGTGTGAACCTGCCAAAGCTTAACATCTGTGAGTTCTTGGGGAACATTTACATTAGTATTAGCCACACAAAGAAGTTGTCTGCTCCCAAGACAATCAGCAACATGGTTGCTAAATTTGTCTTCAAGTACTGCTATGAAAGCAATATTATCTTTGATAAATCAACTCAAAGCAACTTTCTTCTGGTTAGTAGGAATAACAACATCAGCCAGAGATTGTGCAGCTTTATTAAATTCAACCTCATATTTCATGACATGAGAAAGCCTATCTCTTTGAAAATCGTCATCCACAGCGATCATCTCCAAGGATTTTGTGTCGGAATGTATGAAGGTACCAAGATGGTTGTCATGGTCAAGTTTGGTCACATCAATTTCATTGTCAATGAGGGAGAGAGAATTCGTTATCTTATCATGAATGATATTCATGAATAACTCCGGTTGGGCATCCTTCTTGCTCTCATTGCAATCATATGTGGGCTGATCAAAGTCAAGAATCTGTCAAACATGTCGTCATTATACACGTCATAAACGGGTTCATCAAAGATAGGCAAAGACGACGATTTCGATAGTGGATCTTCAAATTCTTCGAAGTTGAACTCGATCGAGGGTTGGATGGAAGAGATCTGATCATCTAAAATGCCCTCGTCGTTATCGTCGGTTCGTAAGGATTTACTTGGAACGAAGGATCTTGAATCCGTCATTGAAGCATAACTGTCCCGTGATTGGAAACTATCAAAGTCTTGGCCGAGGGTGCTCCAATATGTCCTTTTTTCAAGCCTTGACAGCCGTCGTTTGAGTCGAATAATATTTTTTTGAAGATCTTCTATTTCTGCGTCTCGAAGTGGTCGTTGACAACTCCAACGAGTGACATCTTCTGGAGCAAATGTTGCTGGAGAAGAATAGGTTCGACAGCAGTAATAATTGATGTGATGTGAAGATCCAATGGTATTACTGACCGAAGGAGGCAATGGGTGGTCGATGTCAGTTCCACGAAGCCAAAGAGTTCTTTCTCTTTGATCACAGAGAACATCCCTAGTGTGAGATCGTCGGCGAGAAAGACGCTGAGATACCGAGAAAGAGACAGAGATGAGGCCCGAGACCAGATCCTCGATGAAATCTGGCTGTGTCCGAAGATGATTTCACCTTTCTTGGATGGATTTGAAAACCGGACAGCAACAAGAATTCAATTTCTAATTGCTTTCTTGAGGTCCACACCCAAGAACAAATAAAAGGTGGATGTCAGCGCTGCGGAGGAAGAGCTGTAGCCACTGCTTGGGCTTCTCCACCAACACCAAATGAAGTCAATTCGTCACCGAATCGGCTCTGCTTCTGAGGCCGATTCGCCACCAAAGATGGGTTGCCGCCAATTGATGCCAGTGGCAAAGGCGACACGGCTACGGACAAGAACGCCAGCAACTTGCCAGCTCTGATACCAAATGACACCGAACCGGAGGGGGCTCGACGAATCCACGTCGATGATCCGGTGGCGGTCGCCGAACACCACTCCAAGAACTCCTTCCTGGAGCAAGAACCACCACCTAAGAACAACGCTTAGGATACAAAAAATGAACAAACTAAACTCAAATTTTATTCATATCTCAAAAGCTGTCATTACAAGCAATTGCTACAAGTATTTATAGACAATTAGGCCACATAAAAGGCTACATGCCTTAAAAGAACAACTATATATCTACCAATTGGAATTAAAACTAGCCTAAAGTTAAATAGGATTGATCAGCTCAGCTCCGGCATCAATGCAAGGAAATTGGTTGATGAGTGGGTGATGAGACTACATCAAAAGCTACACAATTGATGTAGCTGATTGTGAAGCATAAGACAATTGTATCTAGAGATGTAGGTAATATGGTTGACATAAGTGACAAAGCTGATAAAAAAGTTGAGTATAGATAGAAGAGACATGGCTGACTTAAGCGAGGAAGCTATAAATAAGTAATACAAGCAATACAACTGATTAATGAGTTATACTATGACCCTATGAAAGCGTAGGTGTTAATCTTATGCCGATAGTATGCTTTATTTTTAAAGGAGAGAGTTTTACCACTTACTCACATGGAGGGCTCTTTATTTATACACTCCTAGAGAAGTATTCAAATCCTTAACTATTCATTTTTTAGTTATCAACAATAAATAATAAGCTCGTAAACTCCAACAATAAAAAAGGTTGTTCTGAGTAACCCAATTGGCCTACCCAGAATTAGGCTAATATATGGGCGGCTGACGATATCTCGCTAATTGCAACTGAAGGTGCATAACAATAGCAGTTAGTGTAACTACTGCTAACTATGTCTTCGATTAATGATTTGAATATATCATATTGTAATGATCTCTCGAATGCATTAGTGATGATGGATAAAAAATTCAATTGTCACATTGATAGAAATGAATCCAAGAAGGTTTGTTGTCATTGAACAAACCCAACAAATATTGGCGATAATGTTGCATTTCTTTTTGAAACGAATGGCTTGAAAGATGGAGCAACAAAGGTGCAATACATTCAAAAAAGCTGCAACTTATGGAATGACTTGCACAATAATGAATACATGTTGACATGGTTGGAGGTCCTCAATGTGTTGTTTATGGCGAGGATAGATCAAGAGCCTTATCAGGCCAAACCTAGACTTCTGAAAAGGGAGCTTCATTCAGCAAGCGGCCTTTTGATGTGAACAAAGGGAAAGCGACCAACCTCAACTCAAGTCGGTCTGGTCCAAGTCAGACAGCTAGCTTTTCTTTGAATTTGTTGGCTTTGTCAGTTTAGAGACTTTAAAGCTCCAATTTGAGCAATCCAAGAATTGATAGACTCAATAAACATGTCAGATCTTGTACAAGGATTGTCATGCTATTTAAATAAGTGTTTTCTCTTAGATTTGACCATACATGAATAACAATATGACCCTTCTAAATAATATTAAGATCTGAACTTTGCATTAAGATTTGTGCTTGATCAAGTTGGGACTTTAACAACCACAACCATGCTTGTTCACTTAAAAAAAAGTGAAAGTAAAGTGATGGTATCAGCCACTTTGTTCAGCTAGGCTGGCAGAAAAAACCAGCAGAGTAGAAAATCAGCCTACCCAATTTAAAAAAAGATAAGGGCCTTAGTAGATCACCACTAACGCACATGACTTGACAAACCACTTACTCTGCTTTATGACTCATGTTATTAACAATACGCAACCCATCCCAGAAAGGATCCCATAATGAAGCCCTTCCATCAATCCGAGCCATCCGTGTAGAAAGGTTACAGTAATCACGTGAGAGAAATGAAAAAGCTAACTAATCTAAAATTTGTAGTTCAGTTATCTACAAAGAACAATTAACTATCCTCCTAAAGAAATAAATCAAAGAATATACTTTTCCATCCAATGTGAAAAATAGTGTTAGGTATAATGGGTTCCGCAGAGGTGCAATACTGCAAAAGCAAAATTTATAAATGTAACGCTTTTGAATTGCGAACTCCAACGTGATATATAGTTCATTGGAAGTGTATAAACTCGTTTGTTAAGCATATTTATTTGTTCAAGGGTTGGTAATCATGGAAGAGTAAGATAAATCGTCCTACCATGACAATGCAATTGAAATTCACATTAATCGTCGTAAAAAGAACGATAACCAATAAAAAAATAAAATAATTGTATCCGTATTACTCGGCATGAGAAAGAGATTGAGAAATTAAAGTAAAATAGTATTTTTTTGAGAATGAGAAGCAGAATAGGAAACGAGTTAGTTGAGGGCTTCCAGGAAGAACCTTTTTAGAACTGAACATGAATAATACAATAAAAATCACCGATAAGAAAGGGGTCTTTTACCTGGGCTATGCATCCCCCAAGTCCCATCCCCTCGAAGATTTGGTGGAAGGCGAGGGCAGCTACTAGTGGTCGAATAGTGCACTGGTTCTGCGACATCCCCATTGTCAAGCCAATTATCACGGAATGGAAAATAATCCCGATCTCAAGCACCTGCGACACCATTCTCTGCTTCAACTTCGCCAATCGCTCCTCTTCATCCAATCCCTCTATCCCCACGTCAATCGCCTCTTCCCCCTGATGCCCATGCCCGTGACACGCAACCGCCGCTACCTCCGCTGCCGCAGAAGACGGCGAGACCTGCTTCCCCACCCCCTTTCCCACCTCCTCTAGCCCAATTCTCACATACTTGGTGGCATCCTCGGAGGCGTGGGAGGAAGCGGTGACATCTACAAGAAGGGCAAGGAGGACACCGATGAGAGATACCAGGCCGGAAAAAGGGAAGTCGCGCCATGGATGGCGAGTAGCAACCTGACAGTCGGCGAGGGCGTCGAAGGCGTCAGGTAAGACATGGACTAGAGACGTGGAAAGGATGACGCCGGCGGCGAAGCACTTGATGACGAGAAGCGCGTTGGCGTAGGCCGGACTTCTAGCGAATAGGCGAGCGAGGGCCACTGGACACGAGATGCCAGCAGCGCTGGACGCTAAAATGACTATAATTGAAACCAACTTCAAGTGCGTCGCCTCAGCAGAGTTCCGGCAGAACTCCGCCCTCGTCTCGTCGAGGGAGCACCCTGCCATGGCCGAGGGTTTGTGGGGAGGACGTGGAAGCGACGTAGAAAGAGCAGAGCAGACGACTTGATCACTTGAGCTAGCGCGGGCTGACTGGGTCACTTGATATTGGCGTTCCATTTTAATCGGACGGTTCAGGTACGCTTCAGCGCCCATTACGAACGGTAGTATGGTCATAAGAGAGAGAGAGAGAGAGAGAGAGAGAGAGATTTTGTCTGTCTGCTACGCCGTGACCATTTGTCGCGGTTCGATGACAAGCTTGTTGTGTATTTGATTGGATCCAACGAGCTACGACAGGTCGTTGTGTGGTCGCCAGGTAACGACAATCGGCCGAATTTTCATAAGAGTTGATTTTTTTTATAGGAAGAGAATTTAAAAAATAAAATAAAAAGGAGTTAGTTGCTCATAATTTGGGTGACCAGCTCCGTCCTCGTAGTGGCTCATTACATGGCCCACCGACTGGAATAATTATTAGGTCCGGTGACCGGACTTAGCTCTACGTTCGGTCATCACTGAGATCGGGCCACGTGCTCTTACTCTTTACCGCTTGGCCCGACGACTTGACCCGGAGCGGAACCGGGAATGCTATGTTCGCGTATTGCTAGGTATTACTTGGTATTTGCTCGGTATTGCTCGGTATTGCTAGGTATTATTTGACAATAACGAGAAATACCGCTCTGTGAAGACCAATACCGAGTAATACCGAGTTTTTCTAGAAAACTCGGTATTGCTCGGTATTGCTCGGTATTACTCGGTATTGCTTGGTATTTGTCTTTACATAATGGTATTTCTCGTTATTGTCGATAGGGGTGTCAATTCGGGTCAACGGGTCGGATTCGGGTTGAGCCGGAACTGAACTGGCACTGTTTGGGTCAACCCGAACGCGACCCTTTTTAAAAACGGGTCAAGTTTCTGGACCCGAACTCAACCCGATTCGAGTCCGAATCAACCCGACCCGACACGAATGACCCGAAGTTGACCTAAAATTGCTAGTTTTCGGGTAAAAAATCGAGTCAATCTTCGATTTTCGGGTCAAAATCAGGTCAATCTCGGGTTTCTAAGTCAAATATGAGTTTTCATGTCAATTTCGGGTCATTTTCGGGTTGTTGGGTCAACCCGAACCCGACCCGATTTTAAAACGGATTGATTTGTTGAACCTGAACTCGACCCGTTTCAGATCCGGGTTGACCCTAACCCAAATTTTTAGAGGTCAGATTCGGGTCGTGTTTCGGGTCGTGTCAAAAATTGACACCCATAATTGTCGAGCAAAATCGACAAATACCTAACAATACCGAGCAATACCTAGCAATACCGGGTTGTCATGGATTTAAAAAAAGCACGTGTGCAATACCCACTATTCGCCGGATCGGGTCCGCGGTTTTGTGCATGCTACGTGGCGCGTTCTCAGCGCTCTCCGAACGTAGCTCTACGTCCGGTCACCGGACCAAATAAAAGCTCTACCGACTGGGCGATTAACTTATATATATTTTTAAATATTTTATAAATATTAAAAATTTAAAATAACAAAAGTATTTATTATATTCTTAAATTATTAGTGTTAAAATAAAATATAAATCCGGAAATTTTTAAATCTCTTAAATTAACATAATAAATTATACATCAGGAAATAATTAAATTTTTGAATCTCATAAATTAACATAATATTTTAAAACAAGTTTTTTTTTTTTAATAATATTTGTATTATAAATATTTTGAAATAATGAGAAGTTAAACTGATTAAAATATTTATAATTTGTTATATTTTCATAAAAAAGAAAATTTGTAAATCAAAATAATCTAGAGCCCTAAATCTTATTTATGTTGCCATTATGATGCATTAAAAACTTACATACTCAATTGATTTTTTTTTCTCCTCATATGCATGCGATTGGGTCCCATTTTTGTACCATTTTGATATATTTGTGCATGTATCTCTCTCATATCAACAACTCATAACATCCAATTCTACTCTAAATCAAATGAGAGATTATTACGTGTAAAGTTCAGACACAGAGAATCATTCAGTTTTGTAACTGTGATGAGTAAAAATGAAGTAAAAATAAAGTTATTGTTCACCACTGCGCTTTCACTGTTCATCAATGTACTTTTACTGCCCCAAAAATGCTAAAGAATTCAACTAAAACTCGCCCTTAAAAAATTTTGCATATAACTTATGATACCTTAGGGTTCTCAAGACTAAACCTTAAATGCTCTACATGGTCATCCCCAATCTTCGAATACACCAAAATATAATTTATAAATATTATAATGAATTTATTTATACACTTTTTGAATACTCTATTCTTCATATCCATAAATGCTATTAGCGCATTCGTTACTCTAAGGCGTCACTAAAAATTCATGTTGACCATATGTGACACTTAAAGTTATATTCACTACATCTTCAGCTTTCACCTTAGTTGATGACATATAGAACTAATTTCAACCTTTAAAAGTATTGCTACACCTTTTAACTGGTTAAAAAAATATTGATTATGAGGGATGGATATTTATTTTTAATTGTTACTTTATTTAGTTCTTTATAATAAAAAAAAAAATCTATAAAACTATATCTTTCTTCTGTATAAATAATATGTGAATACCCCTCAAAGATCCACTTGGCTTAATAAATTCTTTATACAACATCTCCCAAAACTAACTCCTTAATTCTTGTAAATCCTTTGATGCTATTTTGTAGAGAGCTTTAGCTATTAGACGTACCGTGTACCACTTCAATATGAAACTCTACCTCCCTTTGTAGAGGTAGACTCACTAACTCTTCAGAAAACACATTAGGAAACTCTCTCACCATGAGAACATCTTCAATGCTTCTAAAATTTCTACTCAAATCACTAACATAGGGTAGACAATATAGAATTTCTCTTCCTCTAGGACTTACCTATCATGCCTTGGGATCTAAAATAGGAGCAATTATTTTGTGCGAACATCGGACAGTTCTCCCGTCCGGTTCCGCACTCGGTACCGAGTGCTCAGTATAGAGCGCGATACATTTTTGAGGCGACTTAGCACATTTTTATTGGTCTCCGGATGAATCCGAACCCGTACATAATATTTTTTTTCTAAAATAGAAGAATTTCATTTATTTTCTTTATCAATTCATAATAACCAAATCACTGACAACCATAGTTGACTAATATCATTTAGAAAAATAAAATGTAAATAGTGAAAATATAATTAACATTATGATAGTCAATATTTACATCATGTTTTAAAGTCTATAATCTAAAAGAATATATACAATAGTCACCACAAGCTACAAAAAAATACATATTAATTTTAAGATATGGAAATATAACTAAAATAACATCAATGCTTAGCCTCAACCTTTAAGCTCATTACCTTTACTTAAAATAATATAAAAATCACATAATGAGCTTATAAAACTAAGTAATCAAAACATACTACAACCTTTAATACAAGCCTATATATTCAATATGATTACTCTAGTTTTAATTAATATCAATCATCAATTATTATGCGTGATAGGAAATCTCTAAAATTAAGAATATACTTAATATGATTAGTGAATCAAAAGAGATCTATCAAACTACAAAAAAAAAATTAGTAAAGAAGACTGTAGTCCAATGAGTCATATTAGTATGCTATGTTATATTGTATTAGTATTAATATTAGAATAATTTTAGTTATATTTATCAATTAGTTCAATGCACTAATATGTAAATATAACCATGAATATAATTATGAAGAGCAAGGCATGACATCCAATTTTAAATAATATTTTCATCCTTTCACCCAAATTATTACCTAGTTGGATATCAGTATTTAGTTTGTTCTGTTGAGAAAGTTGCTATTTGCATGTTTTACATTCTTGTAACTTATAAAGTTTTGATGATTCCAAATATTATTGTTTTAAATTTTTGTTTTCTCCTAACACTTTTTAGAAGAATTATTTTTGCTCTTGTGTGGACTAACATTTCAGGATAATCGAACTCCAGACTAATGAAGACTTCAAATCAAAATTCAGCATGAGATAATTTATAAAATTGAAACTTGTACTTTTCATTGTATTGAGTTTAAGAGGGAGTGATTGTAATTAAGTAACTTAGCATACACACACTTGGGGTGATCTTTAAAATTTATACTGATCGTACGGGACGATCAAGTCAGTTATCCCCTCAGAAAAGCAATGGAACGAACAGGAAGTAAGAAAATTTTTCTAAGTACTGATCATCCAGACAAATTTTCTATTCGTCCAAAACGAAATGCTCTCTGTAAAAATTTTGTCCAGACGAACTTTAATTTGACCCAAGATGAAATGTTATATGGAAATTTTCATTCAAACGAGTTCTTATTCGGCCCAGGACGAAATGCTCACTGTAAA
Source organism: Dendrobium catenatum (assembly GCF_001605985.2). Lineage (NCBI taxonomy): Eukaryota > Viridiplantae > Streptophyta > Magnoliopsida > Asparagales > Orchidaceae > Dendrobium > Dendrobium catenatum. Next base: position 101,944 of record NW_021320090.1, read on the forward strand.
AATTTTGTCCAAACGAACTCGTATTCATCCCAGGACAAAAATGTTTTATTACTTCCAATTTTGATAACTTCCTGCAGTTTATCAAACCGACCCATGGTATAACTATTCGTACCGGACGAACTTAGTTCGTACGGGACGATAATTGGGTACGAAGTCAGTTCGTACCAATATACATTGGGTTCGTATGCAACTGACTTAGTAAATTTGTCCAGGATGATCCACGATCGTACGGGACAATCCACTATGTACAGACTTGAATATCAGTAATTTTTGGACGGTTTTTTGTGTCTTACCTATATAAAGTCCAATTAAATTGCCTCTTAATCTTTTTGCCTACTGATCTTTGTGCCAACTGAAGGGAGACTCAAGGATTGAGTGTGAGAGAGTGTTTGAAGGATGATTCTTACTATTGGAGCGTGAAGGTTTCACTTGGTACTCAAAGATAAGAGTCTCTACTTGTGGTTTTTGATTATTTCGCTCTTTTCTCTCTTCATTCTAGATTTCTTGAGAGAAGATCTATCATGGAGATCTGGTTCTCTACCGATACTTGGAGAGTGTGAACAACTGAAGGGTTCTCTACCCACACTTGGAGAGTGTGAACAACCGATGGGTCCTCTGCCCACACTTAGAGAGTGTAAAAGGACGAAGGGTTCTCTGCCTACACTTGGAGAGTATGAAAGGATGAAGGATTCTCTACCCACACTTGGAGAGTGTGAACAGCCGACGAGTCCTCTGCCCACACTTGGAGAGTGTGAAAGGATAAAGGGTTCTCTGCCTATACTTGGAGAGTGTGAAAGGACGAAGGGTTCTCTGCCTGCACCGGGAGAGTATGAAAGGACAGACGGTTCTCTGCCAATACTGGAAAGAGTGTAAAAGAACGACGGTTCTCTACCGCACTAGGTAGTGGTGGAAAAGAGTTTTGTAAAAGCTTCTCCGCCTTGCTGTGGGTGCAAAAGGAGAGTCACTAGTCGTATTAGTGCAATACTTGGAGGGTGCCTCCGGGGAGTGGATGTAGGTCGTGTTTGACCGAACCACTATAAATCTTATCTTTTTATTTTCCGCTGCCTTTTAATTTTTACTATTTTAATTTGTGGCTAAAAAATCTATTTCTATAAAATTCACTAAAGTTAATTCTCGGTTTTAAATTTTTAAAAGAGGGGTTATTTTTTAATTACCAATTCACCCCCCCCCCTCTTGGTTAGCCGCTGGGACATAAGATTAGGTTAAATAACCTAATTCATATTGAACAAGTTTTAACAAGTGGTATCAGAGATTTGTTTCAAAATCATAAGTTTAAACTACTTTTTGATTAACGTATATGGCTACATTTGGAAACCGGAATACACGTGAGGTTTACTCTATAAGTAAACCTCCATTATTCGACAATATTCTTTTTTATTTTTGAAAAACACGCATGTCTACATTTTTACAGTTACTTGCACTACAGGAAAATCACCGATTTCCGACGGCCTTTTCCGGCGGTAATTGAACCTTTTCCGGCGGTTTTGAGGTTTTCCGACGGTTTTCCGGTGGTTCATTTACCGACGGAAAAAACGGCGTAGGAAAATATTATATAACTTATGAGGGGACTAATGATGTTAAACAATCTAGACTTAATATTTTGTTGCATGATTATGAACTGTTTCGCATGAAACCAAATGAATCCATTTCTGATATGTATACAAGATTCACACAAATAGTCACCTCTTTATATACATTGGGTAGGGAACTAACGAATGCTGAAATGGTTAATAAGATTCTTCGTTATTTGCTTACTGCTTATGATGCTAAAATTACTGTAATTGCAGAGTCTAAAGATCTAAACATTTACTCTATTGGCAATCTTCTTAGTTCGCTAATTTCTTACGAGCAAGGAGTTAGTCAAAGAAAGATTGATGCAGGTGAATCACGAAGGGAAAAGAATATAACACTAAAAATGGAGGAATCTGAGAGTGAACACTTAAAACATGAGGATGAAGATGACATCGCATTAATGACTAGATAATTTAGAAGCTTTCTGAAAAGGAAGCAGAAGAGACGCCAGCAATGAAATCGAGATAAATTTAATATGAATGTCAAGGTTTCAAATGATGTTATTTCTTATGAGTGCAGGAAACCTGAACATATTAAGACAGACTACTCAAAACTCAAAGCCACTCCTAGCAAAAAGAAAGTAGAGGAGAAACCAATTGTGAAGAAGGCCAAGAAGAAATTCCAAAGAGCTTTCTGGGCGGACTCAGCTTTAGACTCGTCAGAGACGGAAAAGGAAGAGGAAGTCACTAATCTGTGCTTAATGGCCGATAATCTTGATCAGTCAGATCAAGAAGAGGTATGTGACTTAACTTATGATGAACTTTTTAAAGTTTCAGAACACATGCATGATGCATATAGAAAAATGAAGAAAATGCATACTAGTCTGAGCTTAGAATTTGAGGAACTATAAAAGGAACATGAATTCCTTTAGAAAGATCATGCTTTAATTGATGACAATCACATGAAATTATTTGATGAGTTTGATGACTTGAATAAAAATCATGAAAGTTTGAAATCATCATATGTAGAACTTGAAAAAAAAATTAAAAATTTTAAGGATAAATCTGAGAGCAAAATTTATAGAATCAATTATACAAATCAAATTTTGAATGATATGAATTTATTTTATAAATTAATGATAAAAGCTCTCGAAGATAATAGGATATCCCCTAAACTTGAAGATTTCACTAATCCTATTTTGTATCCTAAATTTATGCAACCCCTAAATTGACAAATGAATAGTAGATGACTTAGAAATCCTTTTCCAAAAGTCAAATGTAACAATTATGGATTGATTGGACACATAACTCACACTTGTACTTTGAAGAAGAAAACTTATTTGGTGGGTAAACCTAAGATGCATAAATCTAGACATATCATACATGCATCTCTTTATAAATTGCCAAAAGAAGAATCCAAACTTATTTGGGTTCCCAGTTCTAACGTTTGATAATCTTGTAGGGTCGCTCTCACACAAGACCTCGTGAGAGCATATGGTACCTAGACAGCGGATGTTCAAAGCGTATGACCGGAGATACTGCACAATTCATATCGCTGGAAGCCATAAGTGGAGGCAAGGTTACACTTGAAGATAACACCACAAAGAAGGTGGTTGGGTCTGGTATGATTGAAAATCTTAAGAATTTTTACATTGAAAATGTGTTATTGGTAGAAGGCTTAAAATATAATTTATTAAGTATAAGTCAGCAATGTGACAAAGGGTATTGTGTAAAATTTTTCCTACAAGCTACATATAAAGCCAAAATGGAAATGATGTTTTGAATGGTATAAGGATAAATAATGTGTATATACTAGATTTGAATTGCATTCAAACTCCTACTGCTTTTTGTTTTAAAACTATTTTTGATGAATTATGGCTTTGACATAGGAGACTTTGTCACTCTAGCATGAAAAACCTTAGGAGGATTACCCAAAAGAACTTAGTGAGAGGTATATCAAAACTAGACTTTACTAAGGACCACATTTTTTATGCATGTCAATTAAGAAAATAAGTGAAGTACTCTTTTTAGTCCAATAAGAATCTTAGAACTAATAAACCATTGGAGATTTTGCATATAAATCTTTTTGGACCAGTTGGAACTGTAAGTCTAGGATGGAATGTATACGGATTTGTGATTGTGGATGATTACTCTAAATTCACATGGGTTAGATTTATATTTCATAAAAGTGAATTATTTGAGAAATTTAGAAACTTTTCGACTTGGATTCAACGAAAGCTAGGATGTGAAATCATGACTATACAAAGTGATCATGGAAGAGAATTTGAGAATTTTTGTTAGGAGAAAGGAATTGATCATAACTTTTCTGCACCTAGAACCCCTCAGCAGAATGGGGTAGTCGAAAGAAAGAACATAATATTAATAGAAGCCGCTCGTGCCATTTTGGCAGAGGGTAGTCGAAAGAAAGAACAGAATATTAATAGAAGTCACTCGTGCCATTTTGGCAGAATACTCACTTCCTAAATATTTTTAGGCTGAGGCGGTTAGCACTGCATGTTATGTTCTGAATAGGGTGAATGTGAGATCTAAATTAAACAAAATATCCTATAAGTTGCTAAAGAAAGAACATATAATTTGTTACATTTGTATGTTTTTGGTTGTAAGGTGTTTATTCATAACAATGAAAAATCTACCTTAAGAAAATTTGATCCAAAATCAGATGAATAAATTTTTGTAGGATACTCAAGTGTTGAAAAATCTTATAGAGTATTCAACAAAAGAATTTTGATAATTGAAGAGACCACACATGTTGTATTTGATGAATCTGGAATTTTGGAAGAGCCAAAAGATTGATAAAATAAATTTGGAAGAAAATTTGGAGATAGAAAACTCTTTACCTAGAGATTTGAGATTTTCTAAAGGGAATTAATAATTGGTGAACCTAGTGAGGGTGTAAGGATTAGGCGTGGATTAAACAAAGAAGTCAATCATTCAGCCTTCATTTCAATAATAGAACCCACAAATATTGATCAAGCACTTTCGGATGAATTTTAGATTTTGGCTATGCAATAAGAGTTAAATCAATTTGTAAGAAATAAAGTTTGGGAATTAACTACAAGGCCAAAGAATCAAAGTGTAGTTGGAATTAAGTGGGTATTTAAAAATAAAATGAATGACTCAGGAGTAGTTATTAGAAATAAGGTTAGATTAGTTGCTAAGGGGTATAATCAGATTGAAGTGATTGATTTTGAGGAGACTTTGTCCCTATAGCTAGATTTGAAATAATTAGGGTTTTGTTAGCCTTTACCTGTTTTAGAGGATTTAAACTATACCGAATGGATGTAAAAAGGACATTTTTAAATGAGGTAATTCAAGAGGATGTTTTTAAAAATTCTAAATACCCAAATCATGTTTTCAAATTGAATAAGGCATTATATGGATTGAAACAAGCACCTAGGGCTTGGTATGAGAGATTGAGCACCTTCCTACTTGAAAGATCATTTAAAAAATGAAGTGTTGATACAACTCTCTTTTTGAAGAAAGTTGGAAATGATATACTCATTGTATAAATTTATATTGATGATATCATCTTTGGATCTTCAAATAAAAATCTTTGTGATGATTTTTTTAAAACAATGAGTAATGAATTTGAAATGAGTTTAATGAGAGATTTATGTTACTTTCTAGGCTTTAGCATTAAGCAAATTGAGGAGGGTATATTTCTTAGTAAGTTAAAGTATGTTAAGGACATCCTCAAAAAGTATGAAATGGATAATGCTAGACCTATTAGTACACCTATGAGTTCCTTAGTTCAGTTGGATAAGGACCCTAAGGGAAAATCTGTTGATCAAAAAAATTTAGAGTGATTATTAGATATTTGCTTTAATTGATAGCTAGCCGACCCGATATCATGTTTAGTGTTGTTTGTGTGCTAGATTTCAATTAGATCAAAGAGAATCACATTTGACATCAGTAAAATGGATTTTAAGATATCTGTTAGGAACTCAAAACTTAGGAATTTGGTATCCTAAGTTTAGCTCTTCTTTTGAAATAATTGATTATTCAGATTCTGACTTTACAGGTTATAGGGTGGATAGAAAGAGCACTTCTGGAACTTGTCAGTTTATTGGAAATTCTTTAGTCTCTTGGTCCAGTAGAAAATAAAATTCAGTAGCTCTATCTATTGCTGAAGCTGAATATATTACATTAGGAAGTTGTGTGGCACAAGTACTTTGGTTGAAATAACAGTTGATTGATTTAGGATTAACTATAGTCACTATTCCAATTTATTGTGATAACACTAGTGCTATTTGCATTTCTAAAAATCCTATTCAACATTCAAGAATCAAACATATAGACATCAGACATCATTTCATTAGGGATCATGTATCCAAATGAGAAATTGAACTCACACATGTTTCTATTGAAAATCAACTTGCAGACATTTTTACAAAATCTTTAGCCTTTGATACTTTCAGTGCATTAAGAACAAGGCTTGGAGTAATCGATTTGAATGCTTAATAAAAAGGTTTCTTCTACAACATTGATGTGTGTTTCTTGTTAGTATTTTCTTTTTGTGTATCCTTGAGTTTGTGATTTTTTCTATATTTTGAGTTTGTGTTTTCATTTTTCTATTATGTTTTTGTTATATTTGTGTTTTAGTTTTGATTGAGTGCATGTTTTGAAAAAATTAAGTGACATTCGTCCAGGACAAAAATATTTTTGTAGAGGACGAAGTGTGTAGTGTGTCAACTGTCGGATTTGAACCGTTTGCGTGCAGTTTTTCTATTTTTATTTCTTCACTTCGTCTATACGGTCGTCACGATCATCCGGACAAAATTTTGAAACGACAGGATGATTGAATAATAGTTAAATGGATAAGATCATTTTTAATATTATATTTTGTACTTACGAAGCTTGGTTTGTCCGGACGAACACTTGGCGAATCGATGTGGGGGACAGTTTCAACTGCCATTAAAACGATCATAAATTTTTGATCGTCCAAGACGAACACCTATTCGTCTGTACGATCGGTTGGTCAAAAGTCTGTATGAAAGGTTGCTTCGTAAGTTCTGTATTTACGAAAAGTCGTTTCATTTTGGACTAATTCGTTCGTCCATACGAAATTTTTTTGTACATAACAAATTGAATTTCATACGGTACGAACGTAATTTCGTCTGTACGAACAGTCGTATTTCATTAAATTGATCGGTTTTAAATTTTTAAAAGAGGGATTAATTTTTAATTACCAATCCACCCCCCTCTTGGTTAGCCGCTGGGACATAAGCTTAGGTTAAACAACCTAATTCATATTGAACAAGTTTCAACAAGATCTCAATTGTCAACCAATTGGTCATTAGCATTTATCTTATCATTATTATTTATTATCTAAAGTTAATTTATACGTGTCTTTCAATAATCATTTAAGAGCCACTACCCTTTACCCATCGGTGTAATTTAGTCAATCGGCTACAAGCTACAACCAAAATTACACCACCAATCTTTTTATTTTAAGAAAAGCCCATCAACCAACTCTCCCACATAGGGTATTATATTTTAAAAGCCAATGCATATTAATTAAAGTGTTAACTTCCAACTTTCTTTATTTATATGTAAATATCATATTTATCATATATCAATCATATTATTTGTTATAGGTAAGTCAATATAATATATGAAAAGCAATAATCTATGAAATATAAGAAAATTTATACAATGTTTGTTAACTTAAAAAACTCATAACTATTAATTTACCTAGTAAAAATTTAATATATTAATTTCAATATATGTATAATGATTTAAACTATAACATACTAAAAGTTACACTGTAAAAGTTTGTTAAAATTTGTAATTTCGCAATTTTTATAAGTTTGGCCAAATTAAAATGCATAAAATGTAAATACAAAAAATTATTGAAATAAGAGGTAGCATAATGATAGTCTATTTTGAGAAAAGCAAAATTTTTAGCTAGACTGATGGATAAAAATGACTCCAAATCCTCCAAACCTAAATTTCTCTCTTCTCTCTCCTCTCTTTCTTCTTTTATTTTTCATCTCTTCTGCTCTCTAGCATAAGGAATGAGAAAATTGAAAAATGAAATGAATTTTTTTTTTGTATTGGATAAAGACTTTTGTAATAAAAATATCTTAAGGACATAAATATAATTACACTAATTATTTAATTATATATATATATATATATATATATATATATATATGGGGCTCCAAAAATTATATAAAAATATTCATAAATTAGCTAAGCATGTTTAGAATGATCAGATGAAATTGATTTGTAGAACATACACCTAACGATCTTAAAAAATCACTTGAACCAATATGTGTAAATTTTTTACACTACCCATAAAATTAAGAGAAAATTATCATAGTAAAAAAAATAATAATATCTATATTATGGAGAAGATAATTTACAAATTGGACTTATAACGTCTCTTAAAATATTATTGGAATAGTTCAAAATATAGGCTATTACATTACTAACTTAAAATACAAACCCTCTTCTTACTATAAGATATTTATGTCGCATATCAACTCAAACATTCCATTCCTACTATAACATCAAACTCTTTCAATAGTAATATAATTAATTATGATTCCAACATCTAGTTTGAAATTTTTATTTTCCATTTACAAATTTATTTAGTAATCAAATAATCCTCTATGAGCAATAAGATAGACATACTCCACTACAAGAAAACTGACCATTACAAGCGAATTTTTCAATGGAACTGGTCGAATTTTGTCGACGATAATGAGGTTTTCCAATGAATTTTTTTCACCGATATAAACCGCATAGGAAACTAAAATAGGTGGTTTATTTTCGGCTGTCATAGCCATTGGAAATTTAAAAAAAATATCTAAAAAAAAAACATAACGTCTGGTGCATGCCTGCACAACCCGCTGCCCTGACAGCCTCCCGGGTTGCCAACTGCACTTCTATACAGCCCGCACGTGCTACCCATTGCCCGACCGAGTTGCATTCATCCTAACCTCCCCCACGGTGCTGCCCGCCTACTATGTGGGATTGGAAGTGAGTATGAAAAATATTTCAAAGACCCAAACAATTTTCTAGAAGGGAAAAAGTTTTAAAACAGTCACATTTTTATTTAAAAAATAATAAGAAAAAGCCACTGGAAAGGAAGCCAGAAATGCTACCTGACAATTTGCACAAAAAAAAATTAGTCGAGCATATTTCATTGTAAATCGTTGGAAATTTGCCAAAATGCAGCTGGAAAATAGTCTGCCGGAAAAATCTGCCAGTAATGTGTGATTTTCCTGTAGTGCTCGATGATAACTATTCAGGAACTAAATCCAAAATATTTTGAATGTTTAAATAACACTTTCCAATATCCCTCTTCTCACAAAAATCACATAATGGAGCACCTCTCACTGATAATGATCCACCCGTGCACCCATAAACTATAGGTCTTCCCCTCTTGGAATTGACACCACCAAATCTTGTTCTTTCCCCACTAACATTGCTTCTATATGGTTCTCCTCCAAACCTCTTCTTAATATATTTTTATGCCATTGGGTTGATATCTAGTCAATCTCGACTAGTCTCACTCTCTCCACCAGCTCAAAAAAATTTGAATATGAAAAGGAACTAATGGGTGCCGCAGATTATCTCTTTGTCATCTTAAAAATCTATAAATATCTCTTCTATAGTACTAACTAAGTGAGGAGAATATCGTGCTAGAGTAATAAAGTTGGCCTTATAATCCATCAACATCTTACTTTCCTAAACTAGTCTTAGGAATGGCTTCTTCATCTTTTGTCTAGTTGATGGCGCCATGAACAAGTTCCTAAATATCTTGATAAACTCTTCCAAAAAAAATCTCAGAATTTGGCCTAACCTGATATTTCATCTTCTGCTGGCCCAACCACTGGCACTCGGCTTCTCTAAGTTATACTGACTCCATACTTATTTAATCACATATCATTTCCAATGGCTCCAATTATGATTTAATTATTTCAAAACACATTCTGATACCACCTTGTCATGCCCCAAAGTATATTAAAAGAATTAAAACCAAAATTTAAGTATCTTAATCATAATTTTCACATACACCAGAGTCATTAAACATCCTAAATTATAATAAAATTCAATGTACAAAATCATAACTTTTCATTTCTTCCAAAATAATTATTTATAATAGTCTAGAACATTTGTGAAGCATTAAAATACTTAAATAAGATACTAGACTATCAAAAGAATAGTTTTAATTATATTTTGCTCTAGAATGACTTTGACCTAATCAACTCACTCTAAAATGGTTCTTTATCTTTTCTTGAAATAATTGATAGTTTACATAGTGAGCAATTTGATATTCAATAAGCTATCCTAAAAATCCTATTAAGGTTTTATTTAGGATAATTTTTTGTAGCTTTTTAAAGCATTTTTGAGTAAAAAATCTCTTGACTAGAAACTTTTATAATAAAAACTTCTTTAAAAAACAAAAAGAATGCTGCCCCCAAATGAATCCTAAATATGTGCAAAAATATTTATATTTTAATTTAAGAAAAAAATGTTTACCGGAGTTATCACATGTATGATTTTTTAGATATTTAGTTGGAGAATCATTATTGGATAATGAAATTGTGTAAGTTGTCATAATAAAAGAATACTTGGACTTTATATGCATTGGATCAAAAATATATATTAAGACATCAAAATATGTTAGATTATTGAAGGCATTTCAATAAATAAATATTTTTTTTTTATTTTTTTTTAATTTTAGGGGTTTTGTTATTGCAAATATTTCATTATATAAATGAGTTAAGAAAACTCGCTTAGTAAGACCATTAATATGTGAAAGTGCGTACAAATATTTTTATCAAATTAATGTGCGTGAAAAAAAAAAAAAACTAGTATGTTGAGGGCTTAAGTTTCATTTAGGATAACTTTCTTACTATTTTTTAAAGCAGTTTTTTAGCACAAAATATTATTATTCAATTTTTTTTATTAATAAACTATTTTATAAAGATGTAAGAAAGCTATCCCAAATAAAATATTAATTATCTTTTTATTTAGTAATATATTGTATTGTGTCATTTTTTTTTAATTAGAGTACATAAAGATGGCTTTAACCTTATTCCAATAGTAACATAAATGACACATTCGCCAAGCATCCATATTGGTCATGAACCCCAATATTATTTTATTAAAACTTAAAAATTTAAATTATTTTTTCTAAGAAATGTGACTAGAAAATTTTAATATGGTACTATAGGATATGTATATAATTTATGAAAAAAAAAACAAAATTTAAAAATTAATCATGATTTTCATGAGTACCTACCATCCCCATCCAATGCCCCATTGTCACCACAACCATCATCATATGCAAATCCATCTACATATCATCATCCATCAAACACACAATCTAGCTGCACTCCTCCACCATCACCACCTCATTATATTAGGTTATCCACCTTTAGGAAAACATCCCATTATGGTGAAGCTATGCAGAGGTATAACAATTAGTAAATTACAAAGGAGAGAATTTAAGATGTCATTAAGATTTCGTTTGGGATGACTTTTTTTGCTACTTTTTGCATTAAAAAGTTTTGTACGGACTCTTAACAGAATACAATGAAGAAAACAGATTCATGTAGCCAACCCCATGTAGTGGGATAAAGATTTGATATTGTTATTGTTGTCGTAAGAAATTGTTGTACTGAAAAGCTACTTTAAAAAGCAGTAGAAAAGCCTTCTCAAATGAAGCATAAGGCAAAAAAAAAAAAAAAAGAGGAACAAGTAGCTAGCTTGCATGGAGGGATATGCAACTTTAGAGAAACATCCAGCTAGTTGGAGAGGAGGAATAAGAAAATAAAGAAGAATTACTCACCATTTCATAACCCGGCTAAAACATTTTTAGATGCTAAAGTCAGCTCTTTTTTTATGAATTTTTTTGATAAAATTCAAAATATTCATTTCTTTTTCTTGATAATATAATGTGGCTTCACAAATGTGACTTTAATCATATTCATTCTATCCTTGTATGGATCTTAAACCCTCCTAAGAAGGTGAATGATTTGTCTTAATAAGATTTTTAATAAATTTCTATGACCTGTAGAGTTGTAGAGCTAGGAAATGGAAGAACAGAAGAAAGCAATAATTTATGGGTTAAGCTCCCATAACATAGCATATGATGCTCAATTCTCTCATACCTCACGTCATGGCCATGTAGAAGACGAAAAATAGTAAACTTTTAGGCATTAGCTCGTTGCAATTAATGACCTAGGATTTGAGCACGCGCGTGAATAAAATAATGAAAGCTATAAAGCATCAATAATTAATATTTATTGAAATTTTATTTTATTTTATTTTTAATTTTACTCTTAGAGACAAGATATGAAACGAGCATATCCGTGAAAAAGTTGGAGTAGCTCCAGTGACAGCTAAGATCTGAGAGAGTCATCTTAGATGATTTGGTCATGTAAAACGGCGGCCTTCCAATGATCATGTTAGGAGAGTAGATGTATTAGATTTGACCTATGTTAAGAAAATTAGAGGCAGACCTATAAAGATTTCGTTATAAAATATTAGAAATGATCTTTCATTATTAAATTTAAATAAAAATTTGACCTTAACAAAACACAATGAAAAAAAAGAATTTATGTAGCCCACCCCACGCAGTGGGATAAAGACTTTTTGTTGTTATTGTTGTTGTTGTTGATGATTTTATGTTTGATATTATTATTATTTATTTAATGATTAATGTTTGAAATTATGGGGATCCAATATGATATCTACTGGAATTAGTAATGATCTTTCGCTATTAGAAGTTATCTAATAACGAAATATTTGTCAAAAAATCTATTATCACACATCATTGAGCTTGTATATCAATGAATCTAATTATCTAAATTGACATAATCCTACTCTATAGACGCACATTGATGAACAAGTATGTCAAAATTTTGGCAATCAAGACATTGCAAATGATAATGATTGTTCATCATATAAAAAGATAATTGAACTTTGAAAGTGGATTATATCTGCAGGAACATTAAGAACTTCCCTGTTTATTCTTTGACAATACTTCATGATTTGTATATTTTCAATGTACTCGCTCCTGAAGAGCTTATAACTATATAACATGCACGCATGTTTTTCAATAATAATAATAAAAGGAAATCAAACATGATTCTTTTCATTTATAATCTAAGATTCACCACTCACAGGAATCACAAACATATAGGGGGTCGCAAGCTATAGACTATTACAAGTGGTCGCCAAATCCTCTGCGACATTGTTGTCTTCTATAAAAGCCTTTTCCTTGGTATCACAGTCTGGATCGAAGATTACTAGCTAGTTAGGGCAAACTCATCCATTATTAATACAAGTTTCATTTAGGACAGCTTTTTCATTGCTTTTTAAAACAACTTTCTAGTTCTAAAGTTCCTAATTCAAAAAAATTTTAAACAAAAAAACAGTTTTGAAAAGCATTAAGAAAGCTATCCCAAACAAAGCAAGAGTTAAAGATAGAGGAATAAGTATAGAGAGAGAAAGAGCGATAGAGAAAGCTATGCATGATTGTTTGGGTAGCTACTATTTTTTGTAAAATAACTTCTCAATTATTATGAAGAAAGTAATTTTTTAAAAAGCTCTTACGCAAAGTATAATATATATATATATAAATTAAACTTTAATTTTCTTACAACTACTTCATTCTAACAAATTCATTTATAAAAAGTAATTTTTTGATAACAAAAATTTCTGAAAAATAATATGAACAATATCTAATTTAGAAGTGTAGCAACGGTCTGCAATTTAAATTAGTGAAAAGCTTCTCCAAAATGACTCTAAAAGAGCTCTGTATTGCAACAGGGAGGGCAGGTATAGGGTTTTATCAACGCTGTAATGTTGTATAGCAATCAGGCAATTAGGAATGAGCGAATTTAAGCTCTGATTCAGATAAAAAATTTGAAATTTCAAGAGGAACAAGTAGCTTGCAGAAGGATATATAGCTCTAGGGGAAATATCAAGTAGGAAAGTGGAAGAGAGATGAAAAAAATGGCTGGCCTTGTTCCTTATGATCTTACTGGTTGTTCTTTGATCTCTTCTATTACTATCTTGTCTTTAGCGTGAGGGTGGGCAATTGAGGAAGGTTACCTGAAGCTCGAACTCCAATCCCTAATCTCGGATTACGATCTCAATCCTTCTTTTCCCAATCTCATCTCCTCCTCCTCCGCCGGCACCTAAGCTCCGTTCTCTCCTCCTCTATCTGCTCCGATTGAAGCCGTTTTTATCCTGTTTTGACTCTTTTTATTTGTCGCTGATTTCTAGTGTCGTCGAATCGGAAGAGGAGGGGAGGGACTTGTGCGATGAGGATTTTGGGTCTGGGTTGGAGAAGAAGAAGAAGAAGAAGAAGAAGAAGATGATGAAGTGGTCGCCGTAAGAAAGGGCGGAGGTGGCTATCGAGAGAGCGAAGGCTTGCCTTAGGAAGCTTCAGCTGGTTAAGGAGAGTTTTCTCCAATAGTTCTATCTTCTCTTTCTTCGGCTGGTAAGTTGATAGTGAGGAAGATTTTAAGTAGCAGGGAAAGGAGACGAAGCTGTAAGGTGTGGGCCTTTTGTGTGTGTGGGCCTTTTTGTTTCTGTTGGCCTTTTTGCCGATTCTTTGATGCACATAGCACGGCCTTGCTGGGATAAGGAATGTCGCGACTCACCCACAAAGACTTCTGTTGGCCCATTTGTAACAGGAAGGGGCGAAACCACGTTGGCTTCGTTTTGGGTGCAATTTTTTTAAGCCAAAAGTTTTTGGGTGAAACTTTTTTTTTTTTAATTTATTTATTTATTTTTGGGTGAAAGGGTTGCATTAATGCGGTTGTTCTTTGTGGATCAAACTTCAACTAACCTTATCTTTTATGGTCTTTACTTTAATTTTTTTTTTTGGAAATGCTTTCTTACTATTTTTTAAAATAATATGTTAGTACAAAAATTTCAATTTTTACAATATAAAATTATTTTAAGAAGTAAAGCTGATTGGTGAAAATATATCTTTATTGTAAGATTTTGTTTTTTTCCTACAAATGTGTTAGGATCTATTTGGAAATTGCGATAGCTTTTTCTTTGCTTAATTCACTTTTTTTAAATATTAACTATAAATTCGTTTGGCTATTATTTTTTTGAAATTTTTATTATTTAAAGCCTCTTTTACAATCAGAATAATAAGGATATTTTTCTCATAGTAATTTTATAACGAATTTTACAAAATGATGCATGTAATAGAATGCCACCAATGAAAAGTTAAAATTTTTGTTTTTACTGTAATTTTTATTTATTATTATTATTATTGGCTTCGCCATTAAACGGGTCTTGATAGCTGGTTGATAGTTTTCCAACCTAATCTTCTATTTGTCGTGCCAAACTGTTTATCACGAGGTTATTTTATTTTGTATTATTCCTTAGATTTGTACTTCCACCTAAGTCCCCCTTTTTATTAATGCTAATCAATTCATTTTAATGTTTGCTGAATATGCGGGTGGGGCTTTAAATGTGTGCCTTTTATTTCGTGAAGTACTTTTTTTTTTCTTTTTTTGGGCTTAACTTTTAGTAAGGTATTATATATATAAATATATACAACGTACAATCACATATTAATTTTTCATTTATATTTTTGAATAATTTATATTTAATAAAATTTGCGAACTAAATATGATATTACGAATTAAAAAAGGTGGATTCATTTCTTTGATTTTTCAATCATTCATATATATATATATATATCTAACAATTAAATATTTATATTTACTTATATTTAAAATTAATTATTATTGTTGTGTCATAATATTTGCGGTAGTTGAGAGATATAGACTTCAATGTTTTAGCTTTATACAAATGTCAGGGGAGCATAGTTGAACGGTTGTCGGAGGATTGTAGTTAGGCAACATAGATTGGAAGATCATTATCAGATGACGATAGGTTGAGGAGCATAATTGAGCAACATGATTAGAAGATTGTAGTCAAATGGTGCTGGACAAAAGGACCATTGTCAGACAACGATGTTTGAAAGGAGCATAATCAAGCGACAGTGGTTTGAAGGACTATAGTTGGCTATTTTATTTTGAAGGAACATAGTTGAGTGAAGGGGGTTTGAGGACCATAGTCATGCGACAATGGTTCAACAAGCGTAGCTATGTGACGGTGGTCAGAGGAATATTGTCTGGCAAAAATGGTAGGAGGACCCTTATTGGGCAACAGTGGTTGGAGGCATATTGAAGGGCGATGTTGGTTGAAGGAGTGTAGTCAAGTGACATTGTTGGAGAACTGTAGTTGGGTGATGTTGGTTTGCATGACTTTAATTGGACGATGGAGGAGGACCGTAGTTGTGATGCCACATGATCTAACTTGGAAGAATTATTTTTTTAATTTTTTAATAAGGAACAACCAGAGCTATCTAATATTATATACTAATAATAAACAATACAACATATTCTATAATTTAAAATATCATTGTATAAATCTATATTCATTCTTAAAAATCATATACATTACTTAGGACTATAATAAAAAGAAACAGAACCTGAAGAATCCTGACCGCCAGCCTCACACTTCTGCTCCCATGTCCTGACCTGAAATTATAAACCACATATAATGAGCTTAAAAAATCTAGCAGGTAACCAAAACATACAACTAAATTCAAAGTATGGTAAAAAAACAATATGATTGTCAACAATCAAATTATTGTAATTTCATATGATTATTGAATCAATGCATAAATAATAAAACTTAAATGCATTAGCAGTAGAATTTATAAATATTAAAATAATATAGAAGAAGCCAAAAAAATATTAAACCAATATGAGTGTCAGATCTATAAAGCAATCGTCGTATTCATAATATTAATCAGTGTAGAAATCAGATAAATCATCAAATCTAAACATCAATAAAGACTGTCAAAATTAAGTCAATGCAGTAAAATCATAAAAGAATGTACACATGTTATCCAGTTATTCTATATCATGTGCTCAGTATATCACTACAGGAAAAACAGTGAAAACCGACGGTTTTTTCCGGCGGTTAGTGCAAAATTACCGTGGCGGTTGCATTTATATTACGCATTTCAATCACGGCGGTCTAACGGCGGGTTTTTAACCCGCGGAAAAACTGGCTGGCAAACAATTCCCGACGGCTTTTTACCGGCCGGTTTCATTTTGCGGCGGTTTTTCCAGCGGCACATTACTCGCGCGGTGACCACACGGAATTACGTGACCGTCGTCCTTGCGGCGGTTGCAGACGGTAATAGTAGACCGCCGGGAAATAGACGTCCGTCAGAAGACCGTCGTCGAGTTACGGCGTGGTTCCGGCGGTTAAACATGGCGTCGTCTGGTTCATTAGACCGCCGGACGGCGCCGTTAGACCGCCGGTTACTTACGGCGGTTGAGCGGCGGGTTATAACCGTCGTATACCGAACGGTTTAAACCGTCGTGCGTTATCGTAGAACCGCCGGTGAAGCGTCGATAGCTGCCGGTTATTGCACCGGCGGTTTAATAATAAACTACCGGCTGACCTTTATCTTGTCTGTCCCTCCGGTTGTACGATAGGTTTCCGGCGGCTTAACCGCCGGTTTAGCCGCCGAAAACTGTAGCACCTGAAAAAAAAATGACCAGCATCCCCTCTATTTGAGGGAGGTTCACTCCTAAAGTCTAACCTGCAGTGAAAAGCTATATATGTTGGCAAGCACGCCGCTATCTCATCACAACGCTAGAAAATACAAAATCATCACAACATTATAATCACAAGTTCACAAAATAGTTCATAGATTAATGCTACAATCACCAGTTCAGGAAGTTCACAAGTTTCTAATTAATACATTCATCAAACATAATAAAGCATCTAAATCAGTCATCGGTATCCTCACTGTCTGCAGATGGCTGCTCCTGTTGGTCCTTCCTTCTTTTGTTTCAGCTCTGTAGGATGCAACTCTGGCTTGCATTTCATTCTGAACCCTTTCATTCTCTTCATCTCTCTAGTAAGTGTCACCTTCTCTACTTACAGATTCTTTCAGCCCACTTGGATCATGAATGGCAGAGGTGTATGAACTGCTCTCAATAAGCAAAAGCTTGTGAAATCGCCATGCCAATACCCTCCCCTTCTGTCTTCCACAACAAAACTTCGACATGCTGTGAATACTCAGAAGTATGGGGCCGATCCAGAAGATGATCCCTCGCCAGAGAGCTGCCTACTTTCTTCTAACTCGTATAGAAATCACTCCTGCAAGTTACAAATAAGTTATTATTAAAATATTTATTATCTAAAATCGCAAAAAAATTTTACTCACATGGCCTTCTTTAGATTTTCTCATCAACCCACTGCTGGTCAGCTTGATAGTTGATGCAGTTCTTGTATGCAGGCTCCAATGGTGTTGGCTCCCGACCCAGGTGCGCTTTTCTGAAATTGAATGTCTTAGTATAACTATACATAAATATATGTAATAAACCAATTCAAAACACTTACCAGTCGCCGCCTATGATTCTGTATGAGGTACAGATCCCAGTATGAAGAGAGCCTTCCTAAACCGCCATAGTCCAGAGGCTCTGTTCTTTATTCTGCTCTCTCATTTTATATAACTCCGGGGAGCCCAAGCCACCTACTCAATCTGCCCAAATGCCCTCTCCAATCCAATTAGGCTCTGCCCGGACTTTTTAAATGTCCAAGTGTAAATGTCTCTGAGACGGGTCGGGCGCTCCGTCTCCTCGTCAAATTTGATCTGATCCCGTGCTGTTACTCAGGCACCACCGTAAATTCTTTCTGTACAAATCTAGGCAATATCAAAAGATTAGTACAAATTAAATCATATATTTGAATAATCAAAACAAAAAAAACCTGATACCTGAAATCTCCAAACCACATATTCTCTAACAGGCTTTGGGATCTTCTTCCGGATAAGTAGGAGCGTCATACTTATTCTTTTATTATATCCCGGATCATATGTTATAGGTGGCCTTGAAGGATTTGAAGCTGCAAGTGACTTTTGTTTATCAATAACATGTAATATATCAAATAAAAATAACTGAATAAACTTAAATTTGAACTTACTTATCGCCGCAGGCTCGATGTACTTGACGGCTTATCTGTTGCTGTGCAGGCATCTGTTGCGGCCAAACCTCTGGTGGTCGTAGTTGGTCCACCCTGTTCATGCTGCACGCGGATAGATGGTAGTAATATGGGTAAGCGGTCAGGAGGGTGTAGGACCAGTGGAATGACGCAGCAGCCTTGTGATGTGGGGGGTATATAAAGGATGAATAGAAGCATGTGGTCTGATCTGGAGAGGGAAGCGAGGACTCGTCGAGCTGGTGAGGGAAGGGCCAGGGAAGTATGAGGTGCAACAAGAGTGGATCTAACTGTCCCTGAACCCTGCTTTGGTGAAGGCTGCTGGCTCCTGGCAGGTGGTGCGCGGTGGTGTGTGGAGGTAGATCTGGCTTGCAAACTGAAAGTCGCCCTCACTACCCTCAGTCGTGTGTGTGCGTACTCGCTAGTCGTTATTCTTCTTCCGACGGAACTTTGAGGCAATGATTACGAGGGATCGTCGCCTGAAGCCATCTGCAATTATTAAAAAAAATATGAGAAACAGTTAATAAAAACAGTTAATAAAGCAGTTATATAAAGCAGTTTATGAAGCAGTTTAATGAAGCAGGTAAGAATTACGAGAAGCAGAGTTAATAAAGCGTTAATTGAAGCAGTTAATAAAAGACAAGGTGGCAAAATAACAATTCATTTCTAAGCAGTAATAAAAATTACATAACATTTAAAATTCTACAATCTAATTACAGAAATCTAATCAGGAATCATCAAAACTAGTTTTCACACTTCTCAAGAGTATCTTCACTTTCACACTGTCTCTCTTTCTTCTGAAACTAGTTGAACTATTGACCATCTCTAAATCCATTCAATAGTAGAGGTGTAGTTGGCATATCCTCAATTTTCAACCAGGCATATAACTTGTACATCCTCATCCTCTTGATGTGAGTTGCTACAATTATTGTGATCAAGTTATTCCCTCCCAAGTGCTTTTGTTTTTATGAACAGCTAGCCAATCTTGTTTGTTCTCTGCGACCACTGGGTATTTGCTGAAATAAACTTTGCATAGCTTTGGCTTGCTAATACAAATGGATAAACTTTCCGTATCTTCTACTATGTTTAAACATCTGCTTTTTAAAACCCCAATAAGCAAACAGGAAAGAATTTTAAACCCTTGTGCCTCTATTTTTGTACTGATCCATACACTTGACAAGTTAAATAAGCAAACAACAGTTTCTTCATGCTTCCCCTGGGTTACTCCCAAGTCAGGACTCATTCAAATCCATATAATCCACACTCATCTCTTCATGATGGTTTCCTCTAACACTACTCGCCACAATTTTCAGTTTTTTCTTCTTCACTTCCACGATTTGGTATGAATCTGAAACATTCACTATATATATTAAGGCAAGGTTTTTTACTTTTCGCATTGGACCCCATGCTAATTGCTTGCAAACCTTTATCGCAAACATTTGTTATCAGGATTTTGTACCTAAAAATATTTTCAAATTTTTTGTAATTTTATAATAAATAAGATTTAACTTTAATAAAAAAAAATGTACTCACATCTGATCTGAACCCATGTTGGAGATCTCATTTGCACAGCCTTGCTCAATTTCCTTGAATCTGTCAAAGGCAATTGCTTTACGAATACTGTTGAAATAATACATAGAGTATTTTTAAATAAACATCTACTAAATTTATTATTAACATTATGTAAGCCACTTACTCTAAGATTGGCTCTACTTCTTCACAGTTCAGTAGTACATACAAATTCGCTGTATTTATTTCTAAATCGTTGAGATAATCTTTCAACACATTTTGCCACTAGGCTTTCCTTGCCTTCTAAATACTGTGTAGTGGGTAGCATGTGATTGTTCTTCTACAATGAAGTCCATTGTTAGACCCATTTTTGTTCTTGTACTCCTACATGTGGCTCGAACTAGTAGGAGCAAAAGTGTGTGTTTCTTAAGATAAATATGCTTCACATATCGATCATTCAGGTCGTTTGCTTTATTCTTAACAATTTCCTTCAACTTGTTCAGATTCTATTAAT
>NW_021320090.1:125651-129300 GCF_001605985.2 Dendrobium catenatum
GGCGGCGTACCGGCTATCAAAACCACCGGTGTTACCAGCGACCAAACCGCCGAATCATCATCGGTCGAATGCTGAGGACCGGTGGTTAATCACTGGCGGCTTACCGGCTGTCAGAACAGCATGAATTACCGGCGGCTAAACTGCCAGATTATCGCCAGATAACTACTGGAAATTGTCGGTAAACCGCAAGTAATTACCGGTGGCTTTAGTGAACTTCCGGCGGCTTGATTAGCTGTCAAGTATCAAAGTTTCCGAAGGCCAAACTGCCGGTTGGCCGCGGGAAACCTGTAGCATTTGAAAAAAAATTGATAGCCTCCCCTCTATATTTACTGAATTTTATCCTAAACTCTAAATGCACATAATATACAATAATTATCACAAATATGGGCAACACGCCATTATAATCAATCATAATAATTATCACAAATATGTTCATCAAAACAAATAAACTCATCAAACCAAATAAGCAAATAAATTCCTCGCTTTCACACAACAAGTTCATCAAACAAAATATTTAAATCAATTAAGTTCATACATAAGTCCATCAAACAAATAAGAGCATTAATCATCCTCCGTGTCCTCACAGTCTAGTGATGCATGTAGCTACTCTTGCTCTTTCTTCTTTTATTTTGTTGAGATGTCATATGTGAGAACACCTTCTTATCATAATAACTTGAGATCATCAACTAATGGTTGTAAAAAATATCAATTTTTGTTTTTGGATTATATGGTCCAGGTAATATAAGTATTAAGAACATATACATAGTAGTCAAACACATCTCTGATGGAATGTTGTATGGTGTCAATATAACTGGCCAACAAGAACACTGTGTAGCTGCTTGATTATATAGGATAAAATCATCGGCACATAATCTTAATTTTATATTGCGTGGTTCATCAGTAAATGAAGCATGTACTTGATTAAAATATTTCCATGATTTAGCATCTGATGGATGAGAAAGAATACTAATATTTATTAATTTCTTTTTATACCATCTCATATGGCCTACTGAACTCATTGATATATAAAGCTATTGAAGTCTGGGAACGATCAGTAAATAAAATAAATGAGAATATGAAATATCTTTTTTTTACGATGTTATTTTCCTTAGTTTGGCTTAAAACGACGTGCATTGCAGGTGCAATAATAAACATCTATTGCATCATCCTTATAGTATAACATACATCTATTGATACAACAATCAATTTTTGTAACAGTGAGACTCAACTTGGATACTAATTTCTTCACTTGGTACAAATCTGAGTGAATTAAATTACCCGTTGGATTAATTTCTTTGAGAAGGACAATGAAGTCATTGAAATAATTATGAGAAATATTATATTCAGTTTTAATATTTAGCATCCTCACTGCAATCGATAATTTTGAATGAATTTTGCAATCATCCCAAATTAGTTTTTGAGATGCATGTAGTAACTCAAAGAATTTTTTAGTTTCTGTATTTGGTGGTTCTTCCACACTATCCCTTAAAGTAAGAGCTACTACATCAAAAATAAGTTCTTCATACAGTCTACTCATTTGATCTTCATCAAAAATTTTAAAAGCTATGGATGGACCGGCATGAGTATCTTTATGTGGCTCGTACTCGCCATGTAAGGTTCAAATCTAATAGTCTAGAACAAATCCCCTATGATATAAATCAACTTTCACATCATCAGGTTTGAGGAATCTTTGATTTTTATGCTTCAAATATGGACATTTAAACATTCCATCAAATTTAAATGAAGGTGGTTGAGATACAACTTGAATAAAAGTCTCAAATCCCTATATAAATTAATTTGTCAATCATCTTTGACCCGGTAACAATCTGTTATACATCTAATATCTCTCTTCTTGGATATTCATCTGGATGTTAAAGCAAACATTTCTCTATAAAGTTGTGAAATCAATTATTAGAATATATGTAGCCTGAATTAGTGTACGGACTTTACTTTCGAACAAGTGTACTTTATTTGAATTGAAGTTAGCATGCTTTGGTAGTTAGAACTGGAAACTTATTTAGATAAACCCAAACTTGAATGGAAAATAGAGTTGGATATCTTATAATACTAAAAAGATAATTAATATTGGCAAAATTTTAGTGAACTTTTAGTATTTTGTGAACTTCTAATTAGATCAAAATTAGTGAAAGATATGAGGATGGTGAAGTGTGCTTCTTCCATCATAATGCTTCTTGTTATGATTTGCTCTTACATCTGTTAACCTTTGAGATCATTTAAATCTCTATTATAAGTTGCACTTCCTATTCCCATTAAAAGCTCTACAACTCTCTTTGCAATTAGAAAGAATAGATTTATTAAAATTTGGTTTTCTACTATATCAAGTGTCTCACCTCAAGTAGATTTGTTAGTAATTTTATAGATATATTAGACATAATCAACATCATGCAGCTTAATGCCCTAAACTCAACTTATTCACCAACCATCTAAGGCGACTCTCTCTAATCCTATCTATCACTGGAACTACTCCAACCTTTTACCTGATATCATCGTTTCATATCTGATCTCTAAGAGTAAGTCCACTCATCCATCTGACCATTCTCTTCTCAACAACACTTAACTATTATGCTTCTCTTATAATGCCCAAAATTCTGCACTATAAAGTATTGCATTCATAAGATATATAAAATGTGTACTCTTATTAAATGTGTACTATTAATATCCCAATCTATTTCATGATGACTATGAACAATAATCACAAGATATCTAAAATATGTACTCTTAATAACTTGATTGGCCAAAATCAACAAGAACAATATCATGAGCAAAAATCAAACACCAAGGTACATCCTCTTGCAAAATGTCTAGTGAGAACATTCATGAGTAAAGCAAAAAAGAAAAGGACTTAATGATAATCCTTGATTTAATCCAAGAGAAATAAGTAAAAACTTGTTCAAACCACAAATAGCATTTTTTGAAAAAAAAATGCAAACCTATATACCATTCGGACGAAGGTTTCGCGGGTGGCTTGTGGTCTAGCTTTGATGTCGGAGTGGGGTCGAGATCTTCGGGCAGAGGGAGGTTGTCGAAGGTCGAAATCCTATACAGAAGGCGCAATTGATCACGAGAGGCGCACTGATGCCGGAGTGGGGGCGAGCCTGCGAAAGAAAGAAAATGCGAGGAAATAAAGGGAAGGCTCGGGATGGCTAATTTTAGGGTATTTTTTAGCGGTTTTCTGGCAATTTCGGCCGCCAGAAAAAATTCACTTAACACTGGCAACCGTGACCACTTGTAAAGGCGTTGATATTAAATTAAACCGACTCCATAGCCCACAATTATTAAACCACCACTAATTCTGGTGGCGGTTTATAAAAAACTACTTGTTAAGACCGACGGTCAAACCGCCGGATAAACCACTAGTATTACCGATGATTCTATAGCCGTCGGTAATAGCTAAATTTCCTGTAGTGTTTGAAGCTTCGACTTGGGCTTGAGATTAAAGAGATCTTAAAGCCTATAAGAATAACAATGCTTCACTCTAAAACCACTACAAGGTTATGACCATTACCATTGGACTAAAACCCACCACTATCATCGGATCATTTCTCAACAATGGTTTTCAAAATTTTGGTTGTATTTATGAGGTATGCAACTTTCAAAAAATTATAAATATGCATTCACTTTATACATA
>NW_021320090.1:129400-139512 GCF_001605985.2 Dendrobium catenatum
CATTCAGTTATAGTGATGACTGCTACTGATTGGTTCTTGAGGATAAGTCATGTTTAGCATTGCAGATTAATTATCACTTTACAAAGTATTTTAGGCCATAGTTCTGTAACCACAACATATCTTTCAACATCTTCTTGCTATTTATAAGCATGTCCTACTTGGAAACTCTTTGCAATGAATTTGATATCAAATTCATCATCACTTTATTTCAATTGAAATAATTGCTACAAATTGATCATTATTACTCACACAAATTTCATATCCACATATGTGATGAATTTGCATACGAGTATTTGCTTGCTTTCATGAATTTGAGGTGAAGCACATCTTTTATTAGCAATCATGATGATACCATTATGACTTTATTTTATCATTCAAATCAAGCCTCTCATTGCTCATTAATTTATGTTAAAATTCAAGTTGATTTCAATATCGCTTGCATTCATTCAAGTCCGAAATGGATCCATTTAGTTCAAGCTCTTGTGTCTAGTTCAAATTCACCATGCTCATTTAAACTAGAGTGCTCCAGATCTATTTGTTCAAATCAAGCTCTTATTTTAGTTCAAGTAGCAAGTTAAAGTTCTATGTCCAAGTTTCTTTGTGATCATATTGAGTTCAGGTTCTTATCACTCAAGTAAAGTTTGAATCAAGTTCAAGATGAGTTTAGGTTCATTCATCCTTTTGAGTTCAAAACACAAGTTCAAGTTCAAAACATATTCAAATGAAGTTCAGGCTCAATATGAGCCTCTTCCGTTGGTCAAGTCCACTGTAGTCCATTCAAGTTTTTTTCTTGAATCCAATTATTCAAGTCAAATTTAAATCAAGTTCTTCGTAGTCCAAGCGAATTCAAGTCTTGCGTAGTTCAGGTAGTAAGTTCAAGTTCTTTTGATTGATTTTGAATCAAGTCCTCATAGGTCAAATTGCAAGTCCTCAATATTATTAAAGTCATGATCAAATGAGGTTCATATTATAGCATATCCTTTATATTTTTCATTTAGGTTCAAATGAATTAAAGCTCTTTATATCATTTTTAAGTTCATTTAAATGTCCAAATAAAGTCCACTCGTTGTTCCAAGTCCTTGTCTTTTTTCGGACAAAATTTCGGCAGCCACCAATGTCTCTCCCATTTAGGGGAAAAATCAAGAGGCAGCCTACTAGCCACGTCAAGAAAGATGTGCATGATTGGTGTTATGAGACACCTCTATCGTAGTATTCATCATCCACCATGCCAAGAAAGGCGTGCATAGGTCATTAAAAGCAGATATTTGAAAAAGAAGTTCTTTCCCCGCGTACGGATACTTATATTTTTGCCCCGCCGTGCTAAAAAAAGTGACACAGGGATTGCCTGCTTTGTTCTAAGCAACACACCAAGTTCCCTCCCACCACTTTAAGAAAGGTGTGTATGGGTGGTCCCTTGGCGTGCCAAGAAAACTGAAAAAGGACTTAAGAGGGATTATCCACCTCGCCACAAGCATCGAAGTGAACTTCCTCCCACCGTGCTAAGAAAAGCGGGCATGGGTGGTTATACACCCCGTTGTAAGTGTTGAGGGTGGGTTCTCCCGAGTTTAAGGTTGTTATAAGCACTTGAAAATGGCCGATGGTGCGGCACGTGATCCCCCAAGGTAGAGAGAGAGATGAGCTTCTCTTAATATTATTATTATATTATTATGCAATGATACTAATAATAAAATAATCATTTTAAAAATTATATATAGTAATTGATTAACTGTATATAATTAATTATAAACTAAATATAAATTGTTAGCTAATATATATTAGTTACTAGATTATTATAGGTAATTATAATTATGATTATTATAAAACCAATTGTTAATATTATGAATTAAATTATTATTATTATTATTTATAACTACTATAACATAACTAATTACTTATATTTATGTCATACTGATAACAATAGTTCAAGAAAGTCTCACGCAGATTTAATCGATTAATTGGACACAGTAGAGGTCGGTGTAGGATAGAGAGTAGGATTTCGCGGTATTGAGGTAAAAATAAGGCGTCAGGGCTAGGGCAAGATGGAGGCTCAGGTTTGGAATGGTAGAGAAGGAAGAGGGTTGTAGTCCAGCAGATGGAGATTCACTCCTGATGGAGAATGTGGGGATAGGGCTTTCTCGGCTTTGGAGAGTGAAGAGGTTAAGGAGCATAGCTCCTCTCTCTCTCTCTGCTCTCTCTCTCTTCTCTCTCTGCTCTCTCCCTCTCCTTTCTCTCGTCTCTCCCTCTCCATCTCTCTCTCTCTCGATCGGGACGACCGATAGGTCGGGGCAAGGGCGAATGGAGGTGGAGATGTTCGTGAAGACGTTTTGAACGATGAGAGGGGCTCAGGAGAGGGAGTTCTGGACAAGGGGTTTGTCGTTTAGGATTTGCGAATGGAGTAAGGGAGAGAGGTAGCAAATGGGAAAGAGAATAACAGGTGAGCTTCTTGTTGAGATGGGATCGAGCTTTTTGCCGTGTGTGGAATGAAGACCCGAATGCTCTATTTGGCTTGGCATTTAACGACCTGCTTGGACACTTGATCGAGGCGAGGGATTTGCAGGAGGTGATACGAGTGCAGCGGAATTCCTACAGAAATTGCGGAGAACAGATCATTTAGGCACAAAAAAATACGAGGTGAGTCATTCGAACGGGATTTACGCATGGATATATGGATTTTTTTGTTGTGATTTGAGCTTTTTTTTCTATACCCGGTGGTCAACAATCAAATAAAAAATTATTCAATGGGTAATGAACAAAGCATACCAAAAATCTATATAAACAAACCATTAACAAAATGCCGATTTTGAAGGCTGATTGACTTCTCAAAAGGTTTACCCAAAAAATGCCTTTGACAACATCATCTATCATGTTCATGACATGTGCCACAACTTCCTAAGAATCAACAAAGCCGTCTCCATTAAGGCATACAATGTAGTTTCACATGTGTCGCCAACCATCCAACATTATCACTATCAACATTACAATATAAACAATACAAAAAATCACTTTTTTTCTAATTTTTGGCTATTCTCTAATTATAGAGATCTTAGTATCACTGAAGCCTTCTAATATTAGCAAATGTTACTACTAGAGGTTTAACCTTATATTTTTTTCCTACCACAAAGTTTTCACAGAACAAATCAGTCCTTTCTTTTTTCATTCATCATCTATGCAACATTGAAAAAAATTAAGGCTTCATTTGGAACGGCTTTCTTCCTGCTTTACAAAGCAGTATTTTAGAGCAAAAATTTTTGTACTACAAACTTTTGTACTAGAAAACTTCTTTAGAAACCAACAAGAAAATTATCTCAAAGTAGCCTGAGACAATTAAAACCAACTCTCTACCAACCCTATTTCTCCCCAACAATAAAAATTTATTCACTAAAACCTTTCAAGTATTTGCCATGGAAAAAAGGATCAATAGTTTGCCCCACAGTCCTACATATCCTTTCATCATAGCTGCTAAATATTGAATAATTGCTGTTGACTTTGAGCTATCAACCCAAGTCATGAGCTAAGAGATTAATGGCAGCTTGCATTGCTTCATGCAAAAGCAATGGGCGATAAATATGCTTGGGCTATGAGTTCAACACTTTCAAAATATAAAACTTTCTTCATTATGTAAAACACAGCCTGTGATTTTGAAAAAGTTGATCAGTTCTGGTTCAGAAATTTGTTAGTCTGTGTTATCTTCAGAACCTTTCGACATGGAACAAATTACAGAAGTACAGAAGATGACTTGAACGGCGAGAGAAGACTTCATGGAGTTTTTGGCCCATAAACAAGCTGGAGACTGAGCAGGCTGACATCGATTTATTAGTAAGCTCGTAAGTCAAATTCTGCGAGCGACATAGATCTCATTCAGTCAGACCGGTTCTAGCGGTAGAAGGAGCTCAATTAAGTCACAAAAAAGTCTTTGAGCCAGCTGTGGCTGGAGTAAAAAACTCGACGTTATTATTATTATTATTATTATTATTATTATTATTATTATTAGGATTTAAATAGTTGGGATCTAATTTTTTAAATTTAGAGTTATAAACAAGCCCATATCAAGAACTCGATGTGTAATTGAAAACTTTAGGGTATTTATTTGATGAACCAGCAATATTTAAATCTCACATACTTATACTTTTAATTGATTGTCATGATGAGACAAATCCAACAAGCCTAAAGTTGTTTAATTATGACATCATAAATAAAATTAAATGCTAAAAGTAATTCTCTGATTCGGCGAATCAATACTAACCATCTGATGTAGTGCTCTAGATTTTGATTATATTTATGGGGCATATCACTCTCAAAAAATTATAAAGAGACCCCCACACTCTACATGATGGGGGACTTGGATTTCACTACAGGAAATTCAGACATTACCGGCGATTTTTTCTAGTGGTTATAGATAGATTTCCGACTATTTTATAAAAAACCGGCGGCTTTTCGGCAATTCAAAAACCACCAGAAAAAACTGCATAGGAAACAATTTCCGACAGCCTTTTTCCAGCGGTTTTTATCACCGACGGCTTTCCGGTGGCAGAGACGGCCGGTAATTTCTGACAGTCGTAATGCCGGTGACCACCAGTTAGTTACCGGCGGCGTACCGACTATCAAAACTGCCGATGTTACCGGCGGCCAAACCACCGGATCATCACTGGTCGAACGCCGAGGACCGTCGGTTAATCACCGGGGCTTACCGACTGTCAGATTTGCATGAATTATCGGCGGCTAAATCGCCGGATTATCGCCAAATAACCACTGGCAATCGTTGGTAAACCACAGGTAATTACTGGCGGCTTTAATGAACTTCTGCATGACGGCTATGATTAGCCGTTCAGTATCAACATTTCTGAAGGCCAAACCGTCGGTTGGCTGTCGGAAATCTGTAGCATTTGAAAAAAAATTGACAGCCTCCCCTCTATATTTACTGAATTTTATCCTAAATTCTAAACCTGTACATAATATACAATAATTATCACAAAAATGGGCAACACGCCATTATAATCAATTACAATAATTATCACAAATATGTTCATCAAAATAAATAAACTCATCAAACCAAATAAGCAAATAAAGTCCTCGCTTTCACACAACAAGTTCATCAAACCAAATAAGTTCATACATAAGTTCATCAAACAAATAAGAGTATTAATCATCCTCAGTGTCCACGCAGTCTAGTGATGCATGTAGCTGCTCTTGCTCTTTCTTCTTTTGTTTTGTTGATATATCATATGTGAGAACACATTCTTCCCATAATAACTTGACATCATCAACTAATGGTTGTAAAAAAATATTAATTTTTGCTTTTGGATTATATGGTCCATGTATTATAAGTATTAAGAATATATACGGAGTAGTCATACACATCTCTGATGGAAGGTTGTATGGTGTCAGTATAACTGGCCAACAAGAGTACGGTGTAGCTACTTGATTATATGGGGTAAAATCATCGGCACATAATTCCAATCTTATGTTGCGTGGTTCAACAGTAAATGAAGCATGTATTCGATTAAAATATTTCCACGCTTCAACATCTGATGCATGAAAAAGAATACCACTATTTGTTAATTTCTCCTTATACCATCTCATATGACCTACTGAACTCATTGATATATAGAGCTACTGAAGTCTTGGACTGATCGGTAAATAAAATAAATGAGAATATGAAACATCTTTCTTTTGACGATGTTATTTTCCTCTGTTTGGCTTAAACTGAGGCGCATTGTAGTGTGACAATAAATTTATGTTGCATCAGCCTTGTAGTATAACATACATCCATTGATACAGTAATCTATTTTTGTAGCAGTGAGATCCAACTTGGATACTAATTTCTTTATTCGGTACAAATTTGAGAGAAATAAATTATCCATTGGATTAGTTTCTTTGAGAAGGCCAATGAAGTTATTGAAATAATCATAAGAAATATTATATTTAGTTTTAATACTTAGCATCCTCACTGTAATCGATAATTCCGAATGAGTTTTCCAACCATCCCAAATTGGTTTTTGAGATGCATATAGTAACTCAAAGAATTTTTTAGTTTCTGCATTTGGTGGTTCTTCCACACTAGCCCTTAAAGTATGACCTACTACATCAAAAAAAAGTTCTTCATACGGTCTACTCATTTAATCTTCATCAAATATTTCAAAAGTTTTGGATGGACCGACATGAGTATCTCTGTGTGGCTCGTACTCGCCATGTGATGTCCAAATCCAGTAGTCTGGAACAAATCCCCTATGATATAAATCAACATTTACATCATCGAGTTTGAAGAATGCTTAATTTTTATGCTTCAAACATGGACATTTAAACATTTCATCGAACTTAAAGGAAGGTAGTTGAGATGCAACTTGAATAAAAGTCTCAACTCCCTATATAAATTCATCTTTCAATCCTCTTCGACTCAATAACAATATGTTATACATCCAATATCTCTCTTCTTGGATATCCAACTGGATGTTAAAGCAAATATTTCTCTACAAAGTTGTGAAATCAATTATTAGAATATATGCAGCATGAATGAGTGTACGTGCTTTACTTTTGAATAAGTATACTTTATTTTAATTGAAGTTAGCATGCTTTGGTAGTTAGAACTGGAAACTTATTTAGACAAGCCCAAACTTGAATGGAAAATAGAGTTGGATATCTTATAATACTAAAACGATGATCAATATTGGCGAAATTTTAGTGAACTTTTAATATTTTGTGAATTTTTACTTAGATCAAAATTAGTGAAAGATATGATGATGGTGAAGTGTGCTTCTTCCATCATAATGCTTCTTGTTAGGATTTGCTCTTACATCAGTTAACCTT
Source organism: Dendrobium catenatum (assembly GCF_001605985.2). NCBI lineage: Eukaryota > Viridiplantae > Streptophyta > Magnoliopsida > Asparagales > Orchidaceae > Dendrobium > Dendrobium catenatum. Next base: position 136,205 of record NW_021320090.1, read on the forward strand.
TGAGATCATTTAAATCTCTATTATAAGTTGCACTTCCTATTCCCATTGAAAGCTCTACCACTCTCTTTGTTATTAGAAAGAATAGATTTATTAAAATTTGGTTTTCTACCATATCAAGTGCCTCACCTCAAGTAGATTTGTTAGTAAATTTATATCTATATTAGACATAATCAACATCAAGCAGCTTAATGCCTGAACTTAGTTTATTCACCAACCATCTAAGGCGACTCTCTCTAATCCTATCTATCACTGGAACTACTCCAACCTTTTCCTGTATATGATCGTTTCATATCTGATCTCTAAGAGTAAGTCCACTCATCCATCTGAGAATTCTCATCTCAACAACACTTAACTATAATGCTTCTCTTTTAATGCCCAAAATTCAGCACTATAAAGTATTGCATTTATAAGATATCTAAAATGTGTACTCTTATTAAATGTGTACTAATAATATCCCAATCTATTTCATGATGACTATGAACAATAATCACAATATATCTAAAATATGTACTCTTATTAAATGACTTGATTTGCCAAAATCAACAAGAAGAATATCATGAGCAAAAATAAATAAACTAAGGTACATCCTATTGCAAATGTCTAGTGAGAACATTCATGAGTAAAGCAAAAAGAAATGGACTTAATGATAATCCTTGATTTAATCCAAGAGAAATAGGTAAAACTTGTTCAAACTATAAATAACATTTTTTTGAAAAAAAAGAAAACCTATATACCATTCGGACTGAGGTTTCGCAGGTGGATTGCAGCCTAGCTTTGATGTCGGAGTGGGGTCGAGATCTTTGAGCGGAGGGAGGTTGTCGACGGTCGAAATCCTGCGTAGGAGACACGATCGATCTTGAGAGGCGCTATGATGCCGGAGTGGGGGCGAGCCTGCGGGAGAAAGAAAATGCGAGGAAATGAAGGGGAAGGCTCGGGATGGATAATTTTAGGGCATTTTCCAGCGATCTTCCGACAATTTCGACCACCGGAAAAAATTCACTTAACACCGGCGGCCGTGACCACGCTATGATTAAATTTAACCGGCACCATAGCCTGCGTTTATTAAACCGCCACTAATTCTGGCAGCGATTTATAAAAAACTGCCGGTTAAGACCGACAGTCAAACCACCGAATAAACCGCCAGTATTACCGGCAGCTATAGAACCGCCGGTAATACCTAAATTTCCTGTAGTATTTGAAGCTTGGACTTGGGCTTGAGATTCAAGAGATCTTAAAGCCTATAAGAATCTCAAAGCTTCACTCTAAAACCACTACAAGGTTATGACCATTACCATTGGACTAGAACCCAACCACTATCGTCAGATCATTACTCAACAATGGTTTTCAAATTTTTGGCTCTATTTATGAGGTATGCAACTTTCAAAAAATTCTAAATATGCATTCACTTTATACATAAAGGGGGGAATGAATTTGGAGCTTGGACTTAAGCTTATGATTCAAGAGAGTGTACAGACTAAAAATCTCAAAGTTTCACTCACGCATCACTTTTGAGCCACTGCCCAACTATCAGAGTCGAACCACCACCTAACAACTAGTGTTAAACCACCACCATATCATTTCGTTCAGTACATTCCCCAACTGATGCCATCGAAACACAACCTAATTATTATCGTTGGAACACCTTCCAACCACCACCATTGAAGTAATGTCAAACGACTACCATTGATCACTACTGCCAAGGATTGCTACCAAGCAACACTCCTCTAACAACTATTACATTAATATAGTTCTTCAAACTAAAATTGCCCAATTAAAGTCCTTATAATGACCGCCACTTGATTTTGATCCTTATGATCACTATCATTTGACTACGGTTCTATAACCATCATTATTATACTAAGATTCTTCTTGCCACAATCGCTTTACTACACTCCTTTCACATTATCAACCAATTATGGTGTTTCGACCACCTTCGCCCCACTACAGTTATTTGAATCACCTTAAACCAATTATGATCCATTTGGTCACAAACGCCCGACTACGACCCTCTAAACTCCACCACCCGGGTATAATCCTTCCAACCGTTATCATTGGACTATAGTTCTTCAAATATGTTACCCGACTATACTCCTCTAACCACCATTGTCATTAAATATCCCTCTAACCACTCTTGTCCTGGTAATGATCATATAATCATTGAAACCTAAATATGCTCCTCTGATCATCGTTGCATGAGTACTGTGATGCCCAGAATCCAATTTAAAAAAATTATTCTTTTGATCTTTTAATAAATAATAACCATAGCTATTTAATATCATCTATCAGTAATAAACAATACAACAGATTCTATAATTTAAAACATCAATGTATAAATTTGTATTCATTCTCAAAAATCATATATACTACTCAAGACTATAATAAAAAGAAACATAACCTGAAGAATCATGACCAGCCTCACACTCCTGCTCCCATGTCCTAACTTGAAATCATTTAATCACATATACTGAGAACGTGATATAGAATAACTAGATAACATGTGTACATTCTTTTATGATTTTACTATATTGACTTAATTTTGATAGTCTTTATTAATGTTTAAATTTATTTGATTTCTACACTAATTGATACTATGAATATGATGGTTGCTTTACAGATCTGACACTCATACTGGTTTAATATTTTTTGGCTTCTTCTATAGTATTTTATTATTTATAGATTCTACTGCTACTGCATGTAAGTTTTATTATTTATGCATTGATTCAATGATCATATAAAACTATAATGATTTGATTGTTGACAATTATATTGCTTTTTTACCATGCTTTGAATTCAGTTGTATGTTTTGGTGACCTGCTAGGCTTTGTAAGCTCATTATATGTGGTTAAATAATTTCAGGTCAGGGCATGGGAGCAAGAGTGTGAGGATGGTCAAGATTCTTTAGGTTCTATTTCTTTAATTTTATTATAGGCCTAAATAATGTATATGATTTTTTAGAATGAATATAGATTTATACATTGATGTTTTAAATTATAGAATATGTTGTATTGTTTATTATTGGTATATGATATTAGATAGCTCTAATTGTTACTTATTAAAAAATTAAAAGAATAATTCTTCCAAATTAGATCCAATGGCATCACAAGTATAATCCTCAAACCTCCATCGTCCAACTAAAGTCATGCAAACCAACATCACCCGACTACAATTCTCCAACAATGTCACTTGACTACTCTCCTTCAACCAACATCGCCCTTCAATATGCCTCTAACCACTGTTGCCCAATAAGGGTCCTCCTACCATTTTTGTGTGACAATATTCCTCTGACCACCGTCGCATAGCTACACTTG
>NW_021320091.1:0-3046 GCF_001605985.2 Dendrobium catenatum
CCCGGTGCGGCGGAGTTGTCGGGTCCTTTGACACCAAGAAGATCTTCTTCTTTGGTGAACTCACCTCGAGACAAGCCTTGAATCTGATGGTACTAAGGTGCGAGTTCGCCGGAGCAACCGTGTGGATCCCCCACCACACTTCCTTGAGTTCATCCCCCTCAAAGGATCTTCTCCCTCTCAAACTCCACCCTTTTTTCTCTCCCTTTCAAGCTCTCTCTTCAAGTTTCCCACCACAAGAACGATGCTACAATGGCTGCCAAAGACACTTACAAAGTGCCTTGCCATAGCTTAAATATAAGCTCTCAAAATAAGCTCATTAACGCAAATAGCCGCCATTATCGTCCAGGACGATAGGCATATCGTCCTGGTCGATTAGCTCAAATATGAGAAAAATCATCCTAAATATCGACCTGAAATGAAGCTGGATGATGTCTAATCGTCCCGGACGATCTTGCGATCGGCCCGGACAAAATCCCCATTAATTTCTTTCTAAAACTACCTGAGAAATTTTGGAAAAATTAACCTAGATCGTCCTGGACGATATTTTATAGTCTAGGTCGATCCTCTGGACGATGTCCAAAAATATGTTATTTCTTAATGGATCTGGCGGCAGATTCTTGCTAAATTAAGCCGATCGTCCTGATCGATACAAAATCGTCTAGGAAGATGTGTTTTGCATAAAGACTGTTTCTTTAATAAGAATGCCCTAATTAGGGTTTCTACTTCTATCAGATCGTCCAGGATGATATAAATATCGTCTCGGACAATGTTACCAAAAATAGAAATCTTTTAGGACACAACAGAAAATCTTTCAAGTTACAAATCATCAGATGCCACACCAAATTCAACAGACTCAAGAAAGGAAAAAAGATTACAAACTGACTCAGACCTAGTCTACCCAATCTTGAGCTGATTCCAAATTGCAGTCCGATCGTGTGAACCTGAAATGTCAGTACATAAGCCAGTTGTAGAGAACAAAGAATGTTTATTATCATCAAAATCATAAGCCATAGATCCGTAACGTGACTCTCCTTTAGCCCCCACAGCTAGGCAGAGAAGCCCTTATAAAATCACTTCCACCTTCCCCGGTGCGGCGGAGTCGCCAGGTCCTTTGACACCAAGGAGAACTTTTTCTTTGGTGAACTTACCTCGAGACAAGCCTTGAATTCGATGGTACTAAGGTGCGAGTTCGCAGGAGCAACCTTATGGATCCCCCACCACACTCCCTTGAGTTCCTCCCCTCACAGGATCTTCTCCCTCTCAAACTTCACCCTTTCCTCTCTCCCTTTCAAGCTCTCTCTTCAAGTTTCCCCCACAAGAATGAAGCTACAATGGCTGCCAAAGACACTTACAAAGTGTCTTGCCATAGCTTAAATAGAAGCTCTCAAAATAGGCTCATTAATGCAAGTTGCCGCCATTATCGTACAGGACGATAGGCATATCGTCCTGGCCGATTAGCTTAAATATGAGGAAAATCGTCCTGAATATCACCCTGAAATGAAGTTGGACGATGTCTAATCGTCCCGAATGATCTTGCGATTGGCCCGGAATAAATCCCCATTAATTGCTTTCCAAAACTGCCTGAGAAATTTTGGAAAATTTGTTCTGGATCATCCTAGATGATATTTTATAGTCCAGGTCGATCCTCTGGACGATGTCCAAAAATAGGTTATTTCTTAATAGATCTGGCGGCAGATTTATGCTGAAGTGAGCCGATCATCCTGGCCGATAAAAAATCGTCCAGGACGATGTGTTTTACATAAAGACGACTACTTTAATGAGGATGTCCTAATTAGGGTTTCTAGTTCTGTCAGATCATCCAGGACGATATATATATCGTCCCGGACGATGTTACTAAAAATAGAAATCTTTTAGGGCACAATAGAAAATCTTCCAAGTTACAAATCATCAGATGCCACACTAAATACAACAAAGAAAAAGATTACAAACTGACTCAGACCTAGTCTACCAAATCTTGAGCTGATTCCAAATTGCAGTCCAATCGTGTGAACCTAAAATGTTAGTACATAAGGCAGTTGTAGAGAACAAAGAATGTTTGCTATCATCAAAATCATAAGCCATAGATCCGCAACAAGTGTAACCTTACCTACATTCTTAGATTCCAACGATACGAATTTTGTAGTATCTCCAGTCATATGCTTCGAGCAACCACTGTCCAGATACCAAATGCTCTCACGAGGTATTATATGAGAGCATTTTTACAAAATGATCAAATGTTAATCTTGGAAACCCAAATAAGTTTAGGTTCCTCTTGGCAAAACTAAACTAGATGCATGTATAATATGATTTGTTTTATGTATATTTAGTCTACACACTAAATAAGTTTTGATATATATAGTATAAGTGTGTGAAATATTCTCAATCATTCCATAAGAAAAACACTTAACTCCAAAAATAAGGATTTTTTAATCTATGATAATAAAACTCTCTTCTTAGGTTTTAAGATTTTTTATTTTAAAATAAAATTATTAAAATCTTCAATTTTAAGGGGGACCCTATTCTCTTCAATAGCTTTTATTTTCACTCTAAGAAATAAGCTTGCATTTTCTAGCACAATATTATCAAATTTTAAATAATTATCTCTATTTTTAAATTCATTCTTAAAAGTTTTAATTTTTTTTCTAATTCATGTAATATGTTTTCAATAATTCATTTTGTCTATTCAAATCGTCAAATTTATCAAATAAACTCATATGGTTGTTATCAATCTGCGCGTGATCTTTCTTAAGGGTTTAATGCTCTTTTTGTAATTCAATAAAGTCCAAATTCAATTTAGCATACAACTTTTTTAGTTTTCTATATGCGGTACGAATTCTTTCAGAAACTTCAAGTAATTCATCATAACTTAAGTCACATACCTCCTCTTGATCTGACAGATTAAACTTATCTTCCATTCAGCACAGATTGATGACTTCTTTTTCCTTTTATATTTCTGATTAATCCGAAGTTGAGTCCGCCTAAAAAGCTCATTGAAATTTCTTCTTGATTTTCTTCACATTTGTTTTCTTTTCCACCTTCTCATTGC
>NW_021320091.1:3146-6952 GCF_001605985.2 Dendrobium catenatum
TGAACTTTACCTTGTCCCCTCGGGGCCATGTGAAGTTATCTTTAGAATCTGGTCAAGATATTCAAGATGAGTTTCATAATTCTAAGTCTGAACACCGTTATGAAATTTTATTTTCGTCCTTCGAGGTGATATACTTTTTCTACCGAGTTGATTTGACTCTAGAATTAGAATCTAATTTCAATTTTAAAGTTCCCAAAGAAAACTAATATTTTTCAAAACCTGTTTTCAAAATTCCACCAACACTTCAATGCAACATCAGCATTTTTTTTTCATTGCTACGCTCAAAGGATATGATTAGGGCTACTGCATTCTAGTTCAAATAGAAATTCAAAATTTTAATTTTCAATTTTTTTTATAAATTTTGGTTGTTACACCAATGAACTATATGTAAAGTTTTTACAGGTTGTTACACCTATATAAATATCCCAAGGCTAAAGAAGAGGGGGGTGAATTGATATTTTAAAAATTTATTCTCTTGGAAATTAACACAAACTATCTTTCTTATATTTTTTATGAAAATAATTTTTTTGTCTGAAAAATAAAAGTGTGGAAATAAAAATGAACACAAAGATTTATAATGGTTCGATCCAAAAAGACATATGTCAACTCCCTGAAGACTCCCCCTTCAGTTATTGCACTATTACTAAAGTGTCTCTTCTTTTCCCCCATAGCAAGGTGGAGAAGCCTTTATAATTTTTCTCTCTTCCACTAATCCCAAGTGTGGCAAAGTACCATCATCCTTTCACACCCTCCAAGTGTCGACAGAGTACCATCATCTCTTTATACCCTCCAAGTGTCGGTAGAGTATTATCACCTCTTCACAACCTCCAAGTATCGGCAAAGTACCATCATCATTCTTCAAGAATCTTCTCTCGAGCAACTAGAAAGAAGAAAGGAAGAGAAGTGAAAAAAATACAAAAGAGATTCTTACCTTTGAGTAACCTTGTGAATCATTTACATTTCACTTGCAAGAACTCTATTTCAAACACTCTCCCAAAACACTCTTTCACTCGCTCTCAAAGAAATAATGAAGAACAACACTTCTCAAGTTTGTTTTAAGTATAGTTTACATAAAAGTCACGAAAAACTATATATAAAATTAAAAAATTTCCATTTTGAGCGTACACGATCGTACAATACGATCAATATTCTTCCAAAACAAATAGTTCAAAATTGTTTAGTATGATCCTGTATGAAATTTTTTCATACAAGCCTATCATATAGTGTGATATATATATAGTCCCATATGAACATTTATATATATAAAAAAAATCTTATTCATCTGGATGAAAAAGTTTCCAACAATTTCATACTTTGGACATCATATATACAAAATCCAGATCGTCCCAGATGAACAGGTCAAAAAATTTACATGTTAGTATGGATGAAAACAATCCCCACATTTTTGTACTCCAAATATCGTCTATACAAAGTCTAGATTGTCTTGGACGAACATTTCAAAAAAAAAAAAAATAATAACATGTTCGTCAGGATTAAAATGTTCCCCACTTTTTTTGTGTTATGGATGTCGTCTATACGAAGACAACTTTTTACAGTACGATAAAAAACTTTTTTCCCAAGTTTTAATTAATTGATCGCTAGAGGAAATAATTGAACAAATCATCATGTACGAACAAAAATCATTAGTACGATTATTTTTAAAAAAAATAACGCTCCACCAATGTATGTGTACACGGTTACTTAATTACAATCACACTATCTCATATTCAATAAAAAATATAAAAATACAAACTCCAAATATAATGAACCATATGCAAATCTAACTTGAAGTCTTCAATAGTATGGAGTATGATTTCTCTGAAATATTAGTACACACAAATAACAAAAGCAATATATATTAGGAGAAATAGTATTTAAAATATTAGTATTTAGAATCATCAAAAACACACATGTTGCAATAATCTTAACAATCGAAAAACTAAGTTACAACACTCTCAACAATCTCCCCTTTTTTTATGATGGCAAAATAATTATTGTCTGAGTTAACATTTATTCCCTAAATTTCTCCTTAGCTCCCTCTAAATGAGTGAACATATTTTGAATATAGGGATTTTCCATGAAGATCAGAAGTAAAAAAAAAAATTGTTTTTTTTTTAATACATAAGAAACACACAAAACACACAATATAAAAGAGAGACAAATACAATCACAAAAATACAACCACAAATAATAGACATAAATAACAAATAATATTATTACGCCCCCTTTTGACAATAACAAAAGGGAAGAAGAAATTGAAATGTAAGATGTCAAATGATAAACTAAAAGAATTGATCTTGAAAAATATTTTAAAATAATTGCAATAACAATATCAATTTCATAAAACTAAAAAGAAAGATTTAGAATTTTAAATCAAAGAACCACTGAGATAAGAAAAGTTAATCAAGATCATGATGCATCCAAGAAAAAATAAATAAATATGATTATTGCAAACATGTTGAAATGAAGATTAGTTAACTTCTATTTTCAATATAGAGTATAATTGAAAATTAGATTGATTTGAATAAGCGATTAACTGATAGTGGAAAGAACATAATAAAAAAATTTCAATTGATGACAATGCGCACTTTGTGCATATTTTCAAATATTTGTGACACACTTTGTGCATCTTTTTTCAAATTGGGCTAATTTTGTGTGACTTTTTTATTTACAAACCATTACGCAATCTTTTGAATTTTGCACACAATTTGCATTTCTTTTTATATACTTTGAGTCTTTCCAAAATCAATAATCTAAAATCAAATTTCTCTAATAACAAAATAATCATATTGAAAAATATAATAAAAAATATTATTAAGACATCAATATTGCAATAAAGATATTAAAATTTTATTTGTCTAAATGAATATGAAATTTATCTTCTTAACTAAATCTAGTTATAATTTAACTTTATTTTTTAAAAAATTAGATTTCAAAATGAAATTAATTTTGTAATACATGTTAATTTATCACATTTTTTAGATATATTACAAAAGGCTTTTCATATAGGCATACTAACATTTCAAAATAAGAAATAAAAACAAGTTCATAAAACATAACATTTCTCATTGATATCAAAAGGATTTAATACATTCAGTACAATGATATCAACTGAAAACACTCCAAATAACACTCATAATCATCCCATCGATAAATTTAACAACTAACAACAACAAAAACTAATAACAACAAAAAGAAAATACAACATCACATCATAAGAAAAAGACTGGTAGAAGCAACATTAGAGAAGTACAACTAAAACTCAAAGGGACCCTGGACTGAAGGAGGTGGTTGGTTGAAGACTGAAAAAAAAGTTATTCATCATAGCTATATTTATATTCACCGAGTGAAACTGACCTCGGATCCATCCCATTAAAAGTTCGTTAGGGATGTTAAGCTCTTATGAACTAGCCCAAGGCTAACTAAGAGAGGGGGTGAATTGGTATTTTAAAAAATTTCTCAATCAAAACACAAACTCAAACCAAAACAATAATCACCACAAGAGAAACTAAGTGCATAAATTAAATGTGGAAGCAATAATAAGAAAGAATACAAAGATTTATAGTTGTTCGGTCAACTTGACCTACGTCCACTCCCCAGATGCGCCCTCCGAGTATTGGACCAAACTCAGTGACTCTACTTTTACTCCCACAGCAAGGCGGAGAAGCCTGTGCAAACCTCCTTTTCCAACCTTGGTGAGGCAGAGAACCTAACTCCTTTTGCTTCATCCTGAAGTAGGTAGAGAACCTCAACTCATTTTGCTTCCTCCTGAAGCAGGTAGAGAACCTCAACACCTTCTGCTTCTT
>NW_021320092.1:0-3053 GCF_001605985.2 Dendrobium catenatum
TACAAATATAAGGCTGTTAACATCAATCCCTTCTCAAGGAACATACTGTTGGAGCTAGCTTAAAAATATAAAGGGGGGTTTACATACATACCACTTTATTTTTTACTATTTATATATCTAACATCTAAAATTTTGATATTACAATGCTACTACAGTACTACTCATAGAACAAATATGGGTTCATAAAATGAAATATTAAAGTTTATTCGATGGTATGGGTGGTAAGAATGAAATATATGAGTTATATATTTGATATTAAAAATTTTTATGAGTGCTAAGAATATAATATTAAAATTTTGAGTGTTAGATATGTAAATAGCATGAAATAAAGTGCTATTTACGTAAATCCACCAAAAATTTTAAAAAAAAAATATTTAAAAAAAAATACTGTTGGAGCTAGCTTCAAGCATTGAGTAACCCTTTTTAAAGATTATTATAGATATCAAAATTGTGACCTATAATTTGTTTTTTTTTTAACCTTATGTGTGATGGCTAGCTAGATGATTTCAAAACTTCTAAAGACGAGCAATGGAAGCAATTGAGAAGTTAGGAAACAATGTAACATAAAAAAGATAGTTCCAATATCGTTAATTGGACATGCATACCTCCATATGATCACCGATGTTGACAAGGAAAGAGTTGGGGAGGGGCTTCACGCCTAACCATTTTCCATTGTGCATCACTTGAAGCCCATCTGTCCCGTTTTGCATGAGAACTGTGACAAGGCCGTGGTCCGAGTGAGCAGGCAAGCCCAATGCGAGCTCTGGCTTTGGGCATGGAGGGTAAAAGTTTGCCACTAGAATTTGAAAGCAAGACTTAAGGCTTAAGGCCTCCTGCATATCATTCTCCTCTAGCCCAAGGCTTTCCCATATTGCGTTAAGAAGATCTTTACCGAGCTGTCTTATATGTCTAGAATAGCCCTCCAATACCTCTCTGGTGTTGATTTTTTTTTATTTTGTTGAAATGCATGGGAAGAAAGATGAAAAGTTAAGCAATATCTGATTTTTAGAGTGAAGTTTATGAGAACAAATGAGATCAGATAAAAAATTTGAAAATTTAGGCCTTAGATCATAATAAAAAAATAATATGATACAGGTATGTTAATGAATGTTATAGTCAATTATATAATAATAACGTGCATTATAGTTAGCTATGATCAATAAGGTAAGAAAAAAAAAAGGCTAACCACAAAGCAAAGGGAAGAGATGAGCCTAGATGAGAAGAGTACTAGGCTTTGCTCCGTATCCCATAAACCCTTGGAAACAAAATTTTTTGCTTGGGTAGACCTTGGGTTTGAGTCTACATGAGCCACACCTACCCAATCCTTTTACATTATCGACTGCCCAAAATTTTTTCAATAGGCCAAATTTGGGCTAGGCATTCGAACACTAGGGGTGGACACAAAAACTGAATAAAATGAAAAATTGAATCAAACCATTACAAATAAATAAGTTCGATTTAGGGTGATTTTGATCAAGTTTGAGAAACTGCACAAATGATTATATCGTTTGGATTCAAATTTGAGCTTTTGTCAACCTGCAATAAACTAAATAAACTATTGAATAGATCAGGATTTCATAGGAGTGCATTGAAGATAGTTGAGCAAGTTGGTAAAGTGGATTCATTTAAACAGAACAAATATTTCAAAATAATAGTATTGGAAGAATGAAACTATTGTAGCAGACGTCATATGATGCATCGACACTTCTCTTCAAAGATGTGCAATTAGAAGTGTCAAAACGGGTCAACTTGTCGGGTTCGGGTCCAACCCGGCCTGAAAAGGGTCCAAACGGGTCAACCCGAACCCGACCTAGTTTAAACAGGATTGTAAACAGTGTGTATAGGATTGTACACAGTATGTACAAAATTGTGATATTGTATTATAGGCTGAAACTTACTTGTCAGTGGACTTAACAAAACAGTAATCTATATAAGCAGGTATTATCTCACTTATAAGTTATATAAGTTCCCTGCCTATAAAATCTATTTTTTTACTTGCTCGGATGAAAACTTCGGGAAATGCTTCAATAATGACGAGTCCACCTTTTTCCTCACCCTCTACTGCTTCTGGCTCTCTCTTTTCAATTGCTGCATATTTTTCTTCATTTTTCTTGTTTTTTTCTGGTCATCCAATTGTGTAGGGTGTTTTAACTTGAATGTGGTTCAAACTAATCCGGTGCGTAAATATGCGATTGGTAAAGGTCTTAAAATTATTGCCAAGATGCTTACGCTGTAATAGCTTCCACCTTGGCGACTTTGGCGTGAAAAAAACCCACTTTGATGCACCAAAATCAGAAGGCAATGGATAAAAAATTGCAAATGTACCTGAAAATGGTAGGCTTCGTGGGGTAATGGAATACCGGATGCTGGAAAACCTTGAGAAAATCTCTCCAGTACTGCACATCATCCACCTTTGAATTGAAGCTCGTCCCAAACCGGATCGGATCCAGCACCTGCCGCCCCATATAATCCTCCTTCTCCTCCGCTGTCAGATCGAAAAATCCTGCACACGCGTCCATCATCGCCTTTTGCAGCGCCACTGGCACGCCGTGGTTCGAAACCTAGATCGATCAAGAACAAAAATTAGCTTAATCAGAGCCACATGGCATCTCAAACGCAATCCATTCCTTCATAGTTGCTATTTGCATAATGGTTCGACTTACAGTGAAGAATCCCCACTCCTCGCAAGCACGGCCAAGCTCACGGACAATCTGTGCACGATTATCTGGGTTCCTGCTCGAAAGCAAGGAGAAATCGATGCTTGGGATCTGTGCCTCGTCCGCGGCCTCGTTGTTATCGTCCTCGGCCGCGGCGGCGGGGGGTTTGCAGGAGATGTAATTGAAGGGGAAAGCCGCGGCCGCGACGCCGGAGTCGGAAAGTTCTTTGGCTGTGGAATATGGAAGTGGAGTATGGATCATTGCAGGGGATGACATGGCAATGGGCTCTGAGCTCGGTGTGCAATAAGCCAATAATAAGCTAGTGCAGCAATCACGAAAAATTATTAGGTGCAAAGCGCGCACCGTTCGCACAAATATGGAGTATCTAACAATACT
>NW_021320092.1:9150-10920 GCF_001605985.2 Dendrobium catenatum
GTACCCCCGAACGCCCACATGGTGCAGAGGGGGGAAATTTGTGTTTTTTCTAACATTTACCTTCTTCTTATAATAATAAAAAAAAACCCTTAAACGCTCACGTAGCGGGCGGGGATAAAAAAGCACATTTGCGACCGCGGTGTCATTTTTGACACCTACCTGAAGCGCTCACGTAGCGTCGAGGGGAAAGGTTGCCTCTTGGTTTTTCCCCTAAACGGGGGAGACGCCGGGAGGAGCCGAAATTTCATTTGAAAATACCGAGGACTTGAACAAAAATGAGCTTGGACTTGGACTTGTTTGAACAAAATGAACTTGGTGCAAAGAACTTGAACCAAACAAGATTACAAAGGACTTCGACATCGAATTCGAACTCAAATGTGACATGAACTACAAAAGGCTTAATCAAAATGAACTTAAATTTGAATCAAATGAGGAAGATTTGTAAGTATTGGACATACTTGGAATCAAGCATAGTGAATAAGAATAGAACTTGGATTAAACTTGCAAGCGTTTGGGACTTGGACTTACAAGTGACACATTATAACTACAAAGACTTGAACTCAAAAGAGCTTGGTGAAATGAGTTTTAACTAGAACTTGGACATGCAAAGTTGACTACAAAGAAGACATGACATGAACTCAATTTGAACTTGGTATTGAACTTTACAAAATCACATGGAATTTATTACACATAAAGGATAATAAATTGAAGAAGATAACTTGAGCATTGAATGAGCAACTACAATCCGAATGCAATCATTGGTTGATAAGGAAGTGTAATCTAATTTACAAATAGATACACAACAATACTTCAATGAATATTGTAACTCATATGTGAAATATTTCATTCACAAGTGATAATGATGGATAACATGAAGTTGCCCATAAATAATGAAATATTTCATGATTTTTAGAATATGACAGCAGTTCAATATACAAGATCCACACAAATTGTGTAGAAGCACCTTTACTGATATCCACTGTCTTGCAAACATGTGTAGCAGTCCCTACAAGTATTTAAAGAGATGCAAGGAGATGTAGTTAACATTGCGATGTCCCTACGATCAATGTTAACTAACTAGTAAAGGAAAATGACATTCCCTTCCAAACAACTATGGGTGTATGTGAGCATGCATGAACGATAATGATATACATCCAAATGAATGTCATACAATCCATGTAAGGATAAGGATGATTAATGCATATGCTAATCATACAAACAAAGGTTTTACCTCCTTATTGCTTTCAAAAGCAACGGAGAACTTATCTTCAAATATAAATTTGTAAGATAATATGCTAAATTCTTCCAAGCAACGACAGATATTAACAAATAGCGAAATAACCTATGAAGCTGTGAATGGTAAATGCTATGTCAATATTTAAGTAATGATAGCAGGGAGGTCACAAATGAATGATGCAGTTACCTATGTATGTTGAAAGTCAACATACAATGAGCAGTATGTAATGAATGTCGGATCCTCCCTACAACTAACTATATGCATACATACAACTGAATACGCCAGACTTCTGCAAGCAAAGGCAAATAATACAAAATGAATGCAAGTGTTTTTCGAGCAGTGGAAGAAGTTCTACCATACACATAACATGTCATCTACAAGAAGGGTACAAGGAGCCTACGACAAGCACTTAGATATTTATACGAGCTTGTAATAAGGCAACAACAAATACATTGATCCTCTACCAGCAAGAGCAAAGGACATAACAAATACAAGAGACCAAGGTTTAAAATTGCGTAAATAAGCCTCGAGGC
>NW_021320093.1:0-3722 GCF_001605985.2 Dendrobium catenatum
TCTCAAACTCGGTGTCATGGGTTGCAACAATCATCCCAAATCATCCTGGTTGATTGAGCTAAATTTATACTATTCGTACAAGATGATATTTATATCGTCATAGATGATAAAGTTAGTTTGTTACAATTAAGAACTATTCTGAAGCTCTTCTATATAAGACCTCTTGTTCTATCCATGAGAGGATCTTTTACTACTGTTCTGACCTGAGAGAGTGAAGAGGAGAGGGAGAGCAAAGGAGAGAGAGAGAGGATCTTGTGAGGGGGAGTTTGTGAGTGGTTTCATAAAGGTTGCTCCAAGAAAATATCCATCGTTATCTTCTCTAGTCATAGTCTCTAGTTCCTTGGTGGTTTTAGAGAGGTCTACTTCAGCATTTGATCGAGGTTCTATGACTTCTTCAGGAGGAAGCAAAAGGAGTTTGGTTCTCTGTCTGCTTATGGAGAAACCAAAAGGAGTTGGGTTCTCTGCCTTATTGGGAATGGTGAAAAGGAGGTTTGTATAGGCTTCTCTGCTCTGTTATGGGAGCAAAAGAAGAGTCACTGAATTTAGTGCGATACTTGGAGGGCGCCTCTAGGGAGTGGACATAGGTCAAGTTGACCGAATAACTATAAATTTATGTGTTCTTTATTACTACTTTCGCTTTTAATTTTCACACTTTTCTTTATGGTGAACTTTGGTTTAAGTTTGTGCATTTGCTTAAAGAATTTTTTATATACCAATTCAACCCCCTTTTGGTTAGCCTTGGGACTAGTTCATAAGGGTTTAACATCCCTAACAAACTTTCAATATTTATAGCCTTTATTTTGGGAAGAAAATAATATTCCTGAATTTCTTGGAATTTTATGAAATTTTCCAATTTTTTTGAATTTTTTCAAAATTTTCATGATTTTTTTAGAATTTTTATGAATTTTTGGAATAAAAAATCCATGTAATCCCAACAAAAAAAAAATTAAATTCATTAATAGCCGGCAAAGTTATGCGGGATGCACCGTTTGGAGCACAGTGCGCATCCAGCCACGGGCGATGGGCAGCAATCGGTGGCTGGTCGGCCATTTAGGCTGCCTACGCTTGTCCAGGCCCAATCCAAATCGGAAGATATTGGAGTTCTCAGGCACATTTTTTGATGTTCCAGACTCAATTTTGATATTTTTGAAGCTCAATGCGGCCTCTATGAATGAGTTTGAGCAAGTTTATGATTTATGAAGCACAATTTTTGGCGATTCAATCAAATTGAAATGTTGACAAATATATTTTGGACTCCTAGAGCTTTGATGTCTGAAAATAGGAGGGCAACTGATATTTCATCAAAAAATTATCTTGATCGAGTACGAATCTCGAGGCAAATATCAAGTTAGGAACTTTAAAAATTAAATCTAAGATCATATGAATTCTAATTTCAGTAAACTTACAGTCAAAATGAGCATCTCGAAAATACGAACTCAACGACACCAAATTCAACTCAATCCATGCCCAAATGAGTCCAAATCAAGGACCCGAAGCGATGTTGGAAGGTTCGAACCACAATTTAGATTACCAAATTGTTTTCAAATGTGATATGCTTATAGTCAAATCGAGCGGCTCAACAAGATGAATCTAACTATCCCATGATCGATGAATTCTAATATTATTAAGACCTTCAAATGTCTGAAGAATGATCCACGATCAAGGGATTCAATATCGGTCGTCCATCCAAACCACTCCACATTTTCCCTAGATCCTCTTCCTATTTATGGGTCATGTAATCCTCAAAAAACTATAAATAGCCCCTCATTTCTTTTGAGAGGGACCGAAGAAAAAAGAAGAAGAGAAGAGTAGGAGGTAAAAAAGTCCTCCTCGACCACCGTCAGGATTCTTCCTGACTTCCATGGTACGCCAAAATTCTGCCAGACTTCCGCGAGACATCAAAATTCCGCCCGACTTCCAAGTGATGCTAGATTCTGCCCGACTTCTAAGCAACGCCAAAATTCTGCCCGACTTCCAAGTGATGCTTGAATTTTTCCCAACATTCCAAAACTGTGAGGCTACGACGTACCGATCCCCGTACCTCTCGCATAAATGGATTTAAGTTCATTGCTGGACTTCTACATGACACAGTCCTTCTGACCTCCACCACCCACTGACTATGGTTCTTCTGACTTACGTCGCCCACAGACTATAGTCCTTTCGACTTTTGTCGCCCGTCGACTATGGTCCTTCTAACTTACATCACCCATCGACTACTCCGACCTTTATCACCTGCCAACTACGGTCCTGCCGACTTACATCACCCACTAACTACAGTCCTCCCGACCTCTATCGCGTGCCGACTATGGTCCTTCTAACTTACGTCGCCCATCGAATATAATCCTTCAGACCTCTATCGCTTACCGACTATGGTCCTGTCGACTTACATCGCCTTCCAACTACGATCCTACCGACCTCCGCACCCGCCGACTACGATCCTTTCGACTTATGTCGCCCGCTGACTACGGTCCTTCTGACCAATCAATAATAACTCTTTGTATTCCAACCATGTAATGTACTATATAAGATGCATCAAACCAAGGCCTTCCCTCAAAGAAGGGCCTCATTTGTAATCGACTACAAATAATAGTGGATCCATTCAAACTGGGCTAGACATCGTGGTTTTTCCCCCTTGCAGGGGTTTTCCATGTAAAAATCTTGGTGTCTCTAGTAAATGTTGCACCCTCTCTCTTATCTGATTATATGCTGGAGTTTCGTACAAAGTTAATACGTTAAATTGTATATTTCTCTACCGCCGCAAATATTTAAGGATGCAACAATTCCGAACAAAATTTAAGTCTATTATAACATTGAATTTTAAAATTTTAAAAAAAAATTGTTGCAAACCTATTTTCATGACCTGTGTTTTGATGATTCACAAATACTATTGATTCTCTTAGACTATTTATTTCTTCTAACTTTTTAAGAATCGAAGATCGGACGAACAGACGAAGCCAGTTCTGGACTTGCGTAGGGTTTAGGGTTGAGCTAGTCTGTACTTTTGTTTTTACACTTCTTTGAGTCTACTTGTAATATGGTCAACAGAGACTGATGCTAAGTAACCCTACACAACAACACACACACTTGAGAGACTTTAGAATTTTTGTTTTACTCATATCGGCCAGAGATGATTTTTACATCGTCCTGGATTGATCAGGCTTTAAAATAGAAAGTCTAAATATAGGATTCTTATTAAGGCATCTTCATTAACTATCGGCCTGGGACGAAACGTGTATCTTGTGCCATGTTGATCTGATAAGTCTCAAATAAGATAGAAAGTTGCTGGGTCCATTATCTTTTGACAGATTTAAGGTTATATTGCTTATTTGTTATGAATTTTGAACCAGCGACGATCTATTGATCGGCCTGTTGAAAACTCATAATTATGCTTAATTGATCATGAAATACCTGTAGTGTAATCTTATTTGGAATGATAAATATTGTCGGCCGTGCTCTATCGTTCTAGTTCCAGGGCGATTCTCAGGATGATTTTCCCATAAAGTTTGAATGATCAAACAATTTTTTAATAATAAATATAAATGACCACCCGAACACACACGAAGACGATTTAACCGCGAATGTTGATATGAAAATACACTAATGGCCCAACACACGTCACAGTACACCCCAGGGAGCTCACCCTGGTAAAACGAGAAGATCGCGAAACACGCTAAGCGATTCGATGGATCCATAATGGCTCGAGGGTCTGTACGTTGATCTCG
>NW_021320093.1:3822-40719 GCF_001605985.2 Dendrobium catenatum
GGGCTTAACATCCCTAACGAACTTTCAAATTTATGATAAATTTTGTAAATTAATAAATAAGAATGCATTCTTATAATAGTAACTTTAATTCAATTACTCTTAAAATAAGAAATATTTTAAATTTATTAAATACACTAAGCTCAAATGAAAATATAATAACTACAAGATATTATAAATATTTGATACGTCACCAAAACTCACCTTGATCAAGAAGTAAAATCTCAAGGTATTTTCAAGTTGATAACTTTGAAAATTAAATTCGAGACAATTTAAACTCCAATTTCTTATATTTAAACTAAACATTTCAATGAGGCTAACCCAATAACACTAAAATTGGCCCAATCCAAGCTCAAATGGGTCCATATCAACCGATCAAAATACAATTGTTAGCTTTAAAGGATTAATTTTATGACCGAATGATATCAATAGCAGGCTTATAATTGAAATCGACTGTCTCAATGAGAGGTATCCAATGAGCTCAAGATCATTTAATTCTAACATCATTAAGGCCTTTATATGTTGAATAAATGCTCTATAATTGAGGGAATCAATATAGGTCATTTGATGAAGCACTTTGAATTAGTCATGAATCTTCTCCATATTTACAAGGTATGCTACTCTTAAAAATCTATAAATAGAACCCAAGCCCCACCTCAAGCGAACTTCTGTCAACCACTACCCAACCGCCTACCATCATCTAGCCACATCCCATTCGTTGACTATAACTAAGTCACAACTCATTTTTTGATCGTCACTAGCCATCGCCCATCTTCCATTAGTAGCAAGGCCATTGCTTATCCACCGTACACCACTATTGCTCTAATTACCATCGTTGAACATCTATTCCACCACCTACAGCTTCCATACCACTACCTAACAGCCCACAATCACCAAATATCGCTCATCCATCAATTATCGCTTGTCCCTCCCACCACCATCGCTCACCGAGTACGATCACTCTGAATTCTATTTCCCACTGCCCATAGTCCCTTTAACCATCATTGCCCACAAACTACAATCTCTCTAAGCTCTATCACCCACAGATTAAGTGTAATGCCTCATAATCTAATTTGGAGTATTATTCTTTTATCTTTTTATTTACACAATTAGAGGTATCTAATTTTTTTATCAATATAAATACCAATATAAATAAAACTAGTAATCAAAACATTAATATATACATCTATATTTATTTGTCAAAAATTATATATACTACTCAAGATCTACACAATTTATCATAAGTATCATAAGTAGAAAAGAATAACTAAAATAGAAAGGAAATTAAACGTAACGGAATCTTGACCAATCTTACACTCTATCTCCCTTGCCTTGACTTGAAATCATTCAATCACATATATTTAACTAAAAATCCTCGTAGGTCATTAAAACGCAACTGAATTCAAAGTATAGTAAAGGACAAATATGCATGTTAGGGAGTAAATCATAGTAAAACTCATATGCTATAATATTAAAATTATAAATGGTAAAATAGTATAGTATGAAAGCCAATAAATTAATATGATTGTCAAATTTATAAAGCAATCTTCATATTACTAATATCAATCAGCAGAGAGATCATATATTATAGTAAAACCAAATCATTAATAATGATTGTTAAAATCATCTCAACATAGTAAAATCATATAGGAGTATACACATACTATCTAGTTAATATATATTAGTATCAAATCAATATATTATGTATTAATTGTGTCACATATTTATTGTGTAGTGAATATATATTATCAAATAGTATCGATTTCTATATCTGTAACAATAACAGACCAGTGATATGAGCAATAAAATAATACAATAATAATAAATCTATTTAGTAGTAATAAATCCATATAGTAATAACAATGATACCTCAATAACAGGCATTTCAGTAATCACACTAAATAAGTAAAAATTCCTAGGATTTACGTTATTTTCCAGTATCATACCATTATCAATAAATCATTAGCTCAGTAAATAGAGTCATCACTCTTTGCTCGTTAGTACAGTAATCATTTTCTTTTAACTCAAAATTAGTATATTATATGAAAAAGTCATGGATAACACAAACCATATATTTAAAGAAAAGTCCGTCAGCCCTCCATCTTATATAGATCAATCCATCTCCAACCAATAGATCAACCCATCTTTAATTATTTTTAACACACATATGTTGACCTTGATTTTTGCCAAAACCCTTAGACCAAGGGGTTGACTTGGTCGATTTGACCAAGCCAGGACCCATGGTCTCTCCTATCCAATTCAGTGGGTCATACTGAGTCTATTAAGCCCAAACCTAGGTCTTGGGTCAAGCTGGTTGACCAGGTCAACTAGGGTTGACCCAAATTGACCCAAATTTCCTTCTGATCGACTTCAAATCAGTTTCAAACTTTCCTGGCTCAAATTCTCCCCTCCACTGGACTCAGTGGGCCTGACCCAACCTACCGGACCTAGTTTTGTGCCCTGGGTCAACCCGGTTGACCCATTAGACCAATTTGAGCTTAATTCAAATCAAATATATTTAAACCCATTGCATGGCTTGATCTCCATCCCCCATTGACCTATTTGACTGGTTTGACCATGTCAAACTCTGACTTGGTCAAACCATACCCTTAATAGGTCAATATGACCTATTTAAGCCTATTTAAGAGCCCTTTAATGCATTTAAGGCTCTCTTAATCATTCTTGGACCCATCCATGACTAATTTCAAATATTTTCCCTCCTAATTGATTCTTGATTGAATCCTAGTTGTTCCTTGGGGACCTAGAGTCTTAAATAGCCAAAAAATAGGTTTTGAGAGGATCTTTTTTTTTTTTAATTTCTCTCCCTCTAAGCCTCTTGAGACTGAGAGATTGGGTGAGAGAACTCCCTTGACCCTCCTCTAGTTGCCCCAAGGTAATCCTGACGATCATAAGCCGCCGGCGATGAGGATTCCGGCTACCCGAGGGGATCAACATTCCAAGTCTTTTTGCATGCGATCCAGATGTCGAGAGCTCGAGATTCCTTCTATAAGGAGGAGAATGGATAGTCTAGAAGTGAAACAATCCTATTTGTGGGTTAAATCGTCCAAAAATCACTGTAAAATCTTCAACCCTAGTTTAGAACACATACGATTAAATATAGCTTTCTATTAAGTGCTTTTTAGACCGTGATTTCATTTCCCCATTGATGCTCTTCACATGCACGAGCTAGGTCTAAATTTCATTTGATTTGGTCCATTAAATCGAGCAAATGAGGCAAAAAATGCCATTAGGGTTCTGTTTCGGCTCGTCGCTCGCCAGATCTAAATCTGGCCATTGATCACATGATCAACGTGCCTAATTCGATCACCCCATGGTTCAGATTAACCGTGCAGCTGGAGCCCATAGTTACACCCTCCAAGCGTCGAAATCTCGACCATCCGACCCGCTCCGCGGTCGATCTGATGCCTCAAACCACATGCTTACATGGTTAAGTGGGATGCGCAGCAGCTAATCATGCCGCAATCACGCGAAAATGATTGTGCGGCGACGTAATCATTGCCCGTGATCGCGGGATCGTCTCTGGTGTCACCACATGGCCTCCCGCCACTGGCCCGATTTGACTAATTTTAATTAATCCTTTTTAACCTAGTTTGCTTCAAAAAATTATAATAAATTAAATATAAATCCAAAAATTAGGTATAATATATCAAAATTTTTAGAATTTTACCTTCTTAAATTTAAAAATAAAATTATTTTAAAATACTAAGTATAATTTTTAAGTTATTATCAAAAGAGTAAAAAATACTTTTATTATTATTTAAATTATTATTTTAATGATAATTATTAATATATCATTATTTTAATTAAATTCATTTATAGTAACTATTTATTTTAAAATTATTTTCAAAAATTAATGTGTTTTGTTTAGATAGGTTTCTATCATATACTATTATTTGAGTATTTTTAATATTATTTAAATAACTATTATACTTATTATTTTGAAATCAAAAACTATTTTTTTAAATCATTCTTGAAACCTCGCTTGTGTGATCAGTGGATCCCTCATACACATATGAACTAAGCTATATTTAATTACCTTATTTTTAAATATATATGTATATACTTATATATGTTTAATATATATATATATATATATATATATGTATTTTTAACTCTTTTTTTAACTATATATTTTTAAATTACTTTAATATTGAGGGGTCTAACTAATGAAATTTTAAACATGGATTTTATGTGTGAAGAGCAATCATGGGGGTGTGGATTAGTGAATGGTTGAGCCCCAATCATTCACTAATCCCTTCATTAGATGAATTTACTTTCTTTCTTATCGTAGTTTGCAAACGTAGGATGCACCTCCACTTAGCTTAGGCTCTCCTAGATCTAAGTACATGGTGTGCTTACTATTTTTCATGTGTTCCTTTCATTATTACCATGAGGGTTATATAAAACTTCATTTTAAATTCCTACAACGTAGTGACACCCTAAGGACAAAAATTAAGAAACTGCCTAGCAAACTTTAAAAATTTTTAGGAGCTAGGGTAGATTACTGATTGATAGAAAAACTTCAACATTTAAACTTAGTGACATTTCAAACCTTCCAGAATTTTTTAGAAATTTTTAGGAGCTTTTAGACCCCTTAATTAACCAACCTTAATTTACCTGTTAAATAGGGCCCCAAGACCTTCTAAAAATTTTAATAAATCCATTTTAGATCAAAACATTACCTACCATACCTCAAATTGTCTAGTATAATTTCCTTAACCTTAGATAAATAGTGCTCCTTAGTTTGACTTTAGATTGACCCTTAATTTAACCTTAGGTGAAAATGACCTTTTTTTCCCTAATAAATTAATCAAAATTATTAAAAATCCCAAATTTTTTTCCTAACACTTGGGAACACTTTCTCAGGTCACTCCTGACCTTTGAAGGTGATTCTAATTAGTTTGGAGCTGGTTTGGATCAAAAATTTAAAATCAATCCTTAATTAGGTAATTTAGATATTAAAGTCTAAATTCAGTGTACTACCCGTCTGACTACTCATATTAAAGTCTAGTATTTATTTAAAATGTTAAGAATCCTAAACCTAGCTTATTTTTTATAGTGATCTTTTGGACCCCCTCATCCTAATATCTAGGAGGACCCGAGACTTTCCAAAAGTGGCTAATGCAATTTAAACTTCAAATATCACTATCCCCAGCATTTAAAATTGATCAACCAACTAAATTGACTAAAATGGATCCCAATCCATTGATATTTAAACTATAATAAAAATTTTCTTTTTTGGCCTATAACAAATCTGAACTTTAGGTAACTTTAACTAACTACCCAGATTAAGACATATCCAAGCCACACCAGCCATACACACACATGGAATTTTTTGCTAGGGCACCACTTTTAGACTTAGGCTAGGCCGGTGTTTATTTATTTATGCTGTATGTCAGAGCTTTCTATAGTTTTCACTACATGTTGTGTGAAATTGCTGATGTGTTTGCTTACTTTTCATGCACTCTATGTATTGATGTGATGGGCGTTAGATCTACACTTAGGTTAAGAGCGTCATATATATATATATATATATATATTCTTGCAGGTGGCCATGCTCACATAATAATAAAAGGGGGGTGGGGGGCAATGTCATGATTTCTAATACTATTTTTTGTAGGTGCTTGCTAAGCCCCCCTAAAAAATTAGGGCTAAAATGAAATCATTAAATTATAACTACTACATGTGCTCCAGACTGCTTAGCCCTAATAAATAAGAGCATGGCCAAGAATGTGGTTGTGAATGTGCACTTTTATTTCATTATATATAAACTGCTTGGGATTTTATTAGAATAACCATGCAAGTGAATTTTAGATTTACTGCATTTTCAATTAATATAAAATTTGTAATGATTATTAAGAGTTGTAAAAATACACTCCGAGTCAGATATTCTTATCAAACTCGAATTCCAAAAGAAGAAGGCATCCTCGAGAGTCTTCTTCCATTTGGAAGATCGAGTTGGATGACTTTAGATATCCAAAGAGAAAAAGCAATACTCCCTTCCAGGAGGATTTATCTCTTCATTTTGATATTAGAGCCACGACAGATCTACGGAGTCCAAGGAGGAGATTTCCAAGGAGTCCAAGGAGGAGAGATCCAAGGAGTCCATGGAGGAGTGATCCAAGGAGTTCAAAAACAAGAAACCCAAAGAAGACTGAAGACTGAAGATTGAAGACCCAATATCCCATTCAAAGTTGTTTACGTCTGTCATAGGCTTAGAAATTCGGGTTGTTGGCAGTGGTGCCCGACCACTTTACTTTCTGCATACCCTGAGTTATAATTAAAAGGAAGTTGGCCTATGGATATTTACTTGATTGGTTTATTTATATTGATGTGTTTATTATGTTTGCGTAGTAGAAATTACCTGCTTTTTATAGGTTTCTTTCTTGCATACCTAATTTGTTTTAGCCTGGATTGCATTAGGCTCTTTTAAGGACTATAAAACCCTTTTCTACTCATAATTATAATTCAATATTTAATATTTAAATAACATAGAAACCTAATGAACATAGGGAATTGCCATAATCATCCGAGGTCGCATGCATATTACTACATCATTTTTTCCTTGTTATAAGATACCTCCCTGCCTGTGGGTAGAATCCGAATAATCTGGCCTATGAGTATGAGATGCAGGACCTAAGGAGACTCAATCTTTTCTAAAAATTAATTTTATATAAGCCTATTTTTAAAATTCAAAGTATTCATGATTCGACCTTTCAGCTAGCATTCATTGTATTAGAAACTAACTAAATTAAATTTTAATTGCATTAGTTTGGAACATATACCTACATAAGTCTAGGTCCAATTAGGAAACACTCAAGATGTCGGTCCTACTTTAAAAAACTGTACCACCTACCCATCTCTCATAATTGACTTGAAAGCATGGTTTTAAAGTGATTAGGTGGTTAGGTAGCTCCCCAATTCAGGCAGGGGTAAGTTTAGATCCTTGTACTGCATTAGTTAGGACACGGGTATTAGTGTGTATAGAACACTAAACCCAACCTAGATTTAGAATTCGAGGCTACTACATTCGATCTCATAGTGTGCCTAAATAGTGGGTAGGTTCCTTCCTTTAATGGAGCATAAGTCCTACTTATCTGCATCACAGGATGACGCCACCTCCATCCTTCTCTTACGTATGTGATTGAGTACTTGATCTTCTTTTCCCCAGTTTCCTGTTAGTACCCTAGAGCCTTCGGATGGTGGTATGAACCATGCATGTTGATTCAACCCCTTGGGACCTTTCCTCCCTTTTGAGTAGTATTTCTTAGTCTACACCCTCGTGCCAATCCCATTTTTGGGAAGGATAATATATGATCCTTATTCGAGAGTTTTCTTAGGCTCCGTCTTGGGATATAATTAACCACGGGGGCTTGTGCCCATAGGAAACTTGGCCCCATATCTACTAAACCCCACTCGAGCTGTTTCATCGGGTGGGGGAAACTCGTGATTGTGATCAGGTCGTGTATATTACTACCCATCGGGGTGCGCTGGTGAGAGCCGATAGTGTATCCTGAATTATAGAGAGAGAAAAATGACTATTTTTTGAATTTTGATTTCCCGTAAAATATACTATCCACCGATGACAGTGGATGGTCATCGGCCTCCGATGGGCAGCGACTCCTTTGATGGTCGTTGATCTTCTTCGAATGTTGGTAGACTTTTTTCTCGATCGAATCAAGCTTCATCTCCGCTTGCTTTTGGAGATGCTACTTTGGTGTTTGATCATGAGGCTAAGATAAGGTAAAAATATGATTTTCCTCTTATTATAAATTAATGTGGATTAAAGTTTCCCAAGAAATAGTTGGATTGCATTAGAAAGGGGAAGAAGGTGTTGATGGATGTCCCGGATAAATTCACAAATTTGTCTGGTTATCAAAGATAAACAAAACTAGATTGCAAATCAATTCATGGTGAGTTTTCTAAATTAGATGTTGTTTCTACAGTAACAAAAGATAACATAATTGTTGATGATTCTGGAAGGTCTACAAATTTAAACTCTGTTGGTGGTATTGTAAAGACTATTCATGTATCAGGGGAGGTAGCTAGAAATAAGGAGTTGGATATAGGTGAAGTTATTAGTGATCATCATTATGTAGATGATTTAGAAAAGGTGCAGAGTCGCAATTCGGCTGATCTGGGTAACTGCAAATCTATTGATAATTTGAAAATTGTTCCTAATCATCCTACAAGCAAGGTAATAGTGAACACATGGAATAAAAAAACTAAAATCAAAGCTGTGGATATTGATTTTGGCGAATGTTTGCCTGAGGATGGGGTAGTGAAGCTTCATATACAAAATGAGATGGAAAACACAAACAAAATGCATA
Organism: Dendrobium catenatum; assembly: GCF_001605985.2. Taxonomy (NCBI): domain Eukaryota; kingdom Viridiplantae; phylum Streptophyta; class Magnoliopsida; order Asparagales; family Orchidaceae; genus Dendrobium; species Dendrobium catenatum. The sequence goes on from NW_021320093.1 coordinate 12,171, forward strand.
AATCATTGGAAGTAAAACTATTTGGAGAGAATGTCCCTTACCATGTCATTGGTTTGGAATTGAGGAGGAAATGGTCTCAAATCAGAAGGTTCCATTTAACATTTCTTGGAATGGGATGAGTATTATATGCTTTTAAAAATTTAGAGGTAATGGAAACAGTCCTTTATAGTGGACCATGGTATGTTAATGGACATATCATAGGATTGGATAGATGTCCCCCTCATTTCAGCCTACCTTTTTAAAGGGATTAACGGCTCTTATATGGATTAGGATGCCTAATCTCCCAATATAGTGTTGGGATGAAACTAACATATACATAATTTCTTCAAAGGTTGGATCACCATATTTAATTGATGGAAACATGTTCCAATGGAGAAGAAAGGAGTTTGGCAGAATTTGCGTCAGGATCAAGCTTGACAGTAAATTGTGGTTGGGTGTTTGGGTAGTGGGAAACAAACACTTCATTCAGAAGATTGATTATGAGAGAATATCTATCATTTTCTTTAATTGTGGAAATATCGGGCATCTAAAGAGAAGTTGTAGAAGTGTTTGTTTAAAGAATCAGGAATCTAAAAGAATAGAAAATCTGAATGAAGACATTCAATCTTCAAAGAAGGGTTTTATAAATGTTGAAAAAGTAGATGATAAAGACAAAGATGTTACCAAAGAAGGCTATTTATTGCGTATCTATTTTTCAGAAATAAAATTTTGATGATTACAAACACTTATGTTTTACTTCGACTGCCTTACCTACTAATATTTCAGGACCACAAGATCGAGACTGTAAGTTGAACCAGCTCAAGATTGGATAGATTAGGTCTGAGTCAGTTTGTAATGTACTTTTTCCTTTTCTTGAGTCAAATGTAATCCTTAAGGTTCTTGATGCTAAGTAACCTTGCACACACACACACACACACCTGAGTGAATTTTTTTTTGTCTGAACTTAGAGTTCTCTATTTTGAGTACATCATTCAAGACGATCCAAAAATCGTCCCGGACTATCAGTAAAAAAAAAAAGAAACCCTAATTAGGGCATCATCATTAAGGAAGTCGTCATTAAGTATATCATTCTGGATGATATTTGTATCATACGGGATGATAGGTTCCAATTAGAAAAAATCAACCGCTAGATCAATTTAGGAAGATTATTTTTAATTATCGTCCAGAACATAATCCTGGATAATGTAGTGCAATTATGCCGAAATTGATCTGGAGATTAAGGAAAGTAATAAAACTTGATTGATACGATCATATCGTCCTGAAAAATTGCAGGATTGCCAGGATGATCAGTTCAAAAACTTTTATTTCTTCTGGACGACCAGAGCGATGTGCTGGACGATTTGGGCAAATTTTGAACTAATCGGCCAGGATGATCAAGTCATTTTACTTTTGTCCAGACTCCCATTCAAAGCGATGGTCTGGATGATACTCCTCAATTTTAACTAATTATACAGTATGATGTTATATCATCTTGTACAATGTAAACAAAATTTCTTCTGATCATCCCATGTTGTCAAGGCTGATTGAGCTTAATTTGTACTGATCGTGCAGGATGATAGGACGATAATGTCGGTTCTTGAAATTCTATTTAAAGGACAATTTTCTCATGCTTAAGACCTTGAGTGCTGCTATCTTGACTTGAGAGAGCCTAGGGAGAGGGGGGGGAGAGAGAGAGAGAGAGAGAGTCTTGAAAATCTATTTAAAGGACTCGTGTTTTCTCAAGCATAAGCATCTTTTGTTGTTGTTTGACCTGAAAGAGCCTAGAGAGAGAGAGAGAGAGAGAGAGAGAACTTCTGAGGGGGAGTTTGTGAGAGGGTTCACAAAGGTTGCTCCAAGAAAGATTCCAAGTCGTCTTCTCCATTTTTCATCCTTCATCCTTGGGAGGTTCTTGGGAGGTCTACTTCAGCAAACGGTCTGGGTTCTCTGCCCGCTTAAGGAGGAAGCAAAAGGAGTCAGTTCTCTATCGCACCGGGGTTGGTGAAAAGGAGTCTGAAAAAGTTTGTTAGGGATCTTAGGCCCCTTATGAACTAACCCAAGGCTAATAAAGAGAGAGGTGAATTGGAAAAGAAGAATCTTTAAATCAAAACACAAACCAAAACCTATATCACCATATTAAAATAAGTAATAAAGAAAGAACACACCAGATTTATAGTGGTTCGGTCAAACCTTGACCTATGTGCACTCCTTGGAGGCCCCCTCCAAGTATTGCACTAAACTAAGTATCTCTCCTTTAGCCCCCACAGCTAAGCGGAGAAGCCCTTATAAAATTACTTCCACCTTCCCCGGTGCAGCGGAGTTGCCGGCTCCTTTGACACCAAAGAGATATTCTTCTTTGATGAACTTCCCTCGAGACAAGCCTTGAATCCGATGGTATTCAGGTGCGAGCTTGCCGGAGCAGCCGTGTGGAACACCCTCCACACTCCCTTGAGTCCCCCCTCACAGGATCTTCTCCCTCTCTCAAACTGCACTCTTTCCTCACTCCCTTTCAAGCTCTCTCATCAAGTTCCCCCCAAAAGAACAAAGCTATAATGGCTGCCAAAGACACTTACCAAGTGTCATGTCATAGCTTAAATAGAAGATCTCAAAACGAGCTCATTAATGCAAGTTGCCGACAATATCGTCCAGGATGATATGTATATGGTCCTGTACGATCCGTACAATTTAAGCCCAATCAGCCTGGACGATTTGAGACTATCAGAAGAAGTTTGTTCATACCGTCTAGGACGATAATATATCGTCCTAGATGATCAGAACAAACCATGGAATATCGTCCTGAACATCGCCCTGAAAAATAGCTGTCTGATATCCAATCGTCCAGCATATTATCCTGGACAATTTTGCGATCGTCCAGGACGATTTGATCGTGCAATCAAGTCATAATTGCTTTCCTTGATTTCCAGAGAAATTTTAGAAAAAATTGTCCTAGATCATCCTGTACGATATTTTATAGTCCTGGATAATCCACCTGGATGATGTCCAAAAATAAGTAATTCCTAAGTAGATCTGGTGGCAGATTTTTTCTATTTTGAGCCTATCATCCTGGACGATTTTATATCAGCCAGGATGATGTATTTTACATAATGATGACTGCTTTAATGAGGATGCCCTAATTAGGGTTTCTACTTTTGAACTGATCGTCCAGGATCATATAAAATCTTCCCGGACGATGTTACCAAAAATAGTAAACTCTAGGGAACAGTTAGAAAATCTTCCAAGTTACAAAGCATGAGGAGCCAAACCAAATACAGTAGACTCAAGAAAGGAAAAGGTGTACAAACTAACTCAGACCTAGTCTACCCAATCTTGAGCAGGTTCCAAATTGCAGTCTGATCGTGTGGACCTGAAATATTAGTAAATAAGGCCGTCGTAGAGAAATAGAAGTGTTTGCTATCATCAAAATCATAAATCATTAAAATAGATCCACAACAGTCTATTATAAAGGATTCTCCACCTAGCTGTGGAAGCTAAAGGAGAGACACTTAGTTAGTGCAATACTCGAAGGGTGCCTCGGAGGAGTGGACGTAGGTCAAGGTTTGACCGAACCACTATAAATTCAATGTGTTCTTTCTTTAGTTTATTTTTGCATTTAATTTATGCATCCATTACTCTTTACGGTGAATTATTTTGGTTATAGTTTTGTGCTTTGATCGTAAAAAGTTTTTAAAATACCAATTCACCCCCCTCTTGGTTAGCCTCGAGACTAGTTCATAAGGGCTTAACATCCCTAACAAACTTTCAAATAGTATCAAAGTGGGATTCATAAAATAAGTTTTTGAAAGCTTTTGAATTTTTGATCCATGGCTAATTTTGGAAATTGTTATACTGCGTAAGGGTATTCTATTACCCGACCACCTTTGTTTGATAATATTTCTTTTGATTTTTGGAAAACTCGCATGTCTACGTTCTTACAATCAATTGATTATCGCATGTGGATGCTTGTTAAGGATGGTTATACACCTCCAACTGGTAAACTTAATGGGTTTATTATTCCACTTCCTTTTTCTAAATGGACTCTTGATGATAGGGATTTAGCTCAAGTTAATGCAAAATATTGAAACTGATTTTTCTGTGCTTTAAAATCTGAATATTACATACATGTTTCAACTTGCACTACTCGCAAAGAGATTTGGGATAAATTATATATTACTTATGAATGAACTAAAGAAGTTATGCAATCTCGATTGAATATTTTGTTACATTATTATAAACTTTTTTATATGAAACCATCTGAATCAATTTATGAAATGTATACAAGGTTTACTCAAATTGTAACCTCTTTGTATGCCTTAGGAAGAGAACTTACTAACTATAAAAAAGTGAACAAAATTTTAAGAAGTTTGCCTTCCTCTTTTGATGCAAAAATTATAGCAATATCTGAATATAAAGATTTAAATATATATTCAATTGATAAAATACTTTATTCACTCATTACTTATGAGCAAGGGGTGATTCAAAAAAATCTTGATGCATGTGAGAGGAAGAAGGAGAAAACGGTGGCACTTAAGGTGAACGACTCGGACACTGACTCCTCCGGGTTTTAAAGCGATGATGTTGCTTTAATCATGAGACAATTTAAGAGCTTTTTAAGAAAGAAGCACAAGAATCATCAGAAGTGGAATAAAGTTAAGGGTAGCAAAAATTTCAAGAATTATAATGATACAATTTGCTTTGAATACAGGAAGTCTGGACATGTTAAAGCTGATTGCCCTACACTCATGTCTCACCTAAGAAAGGAAAAGGGTGAGGAGAAACCCAAGTCCAAGAAGGACAAGAAGAGATTCCAAAAGGCATTATGGACAGATTCTGCATCAGACTCCTTTGAGATTAAACCTGAAGAGGAGACAACAAACCTGTGCTTAATGACAGACAATAATCTTAGTCATGGTGACCAAGAAGAGGTATGTGAACTAACTTATGAGCAGCTACTTGAAGTTTCAGAACAAATTCATGTATCATACATAAAACTTAAAAAAATTCATGCCAACTTAAAATTAAAAATTTTAAATTTACAAAAGGAGCATGAAAATATTTTAAAAGATCACTCCCAAATTGATAGACGTCACATGACTTTACTTGATGAATTTGATGCATTAAATAAAAAGCACACTGAATTAACCAAGGCACATGATTCTTTAAAATTATTTTATGCTGAGTTAGAAAAATAATTAACAAATCTCAAAGCTTTTGAGAATAAACCATTACATGCTTTTCAAAACTTTAAAAAGAAGCATCACCATAGGAGTAGACTAGTGCATCCTTTTCCTGGAGTTAGATATTTTTTATGTGGCATGCTAGGACACATAGCACACACTTACACCATTCACCATAATTCACATTGGGTATGGAGACCCAAGTTATATGATTCACAGTATGTATTACATTCTACTTTTCAAAAGAAGGAACCCAAACATGTTTTGATTCCTAAATCTAACATTTGATAATTTTGTAGGCAAGCTCTCATAAAAGGTTTTGTTAGAGTATGTGGCACCTGGACAGCGGATGCTCTTGACATATGACTAGGATGCCAATACATTCATTTTGCTGGAGACCAGGATAAGAGGCAAGGTTACTCTTGGAGACAACACCACCAAGAAGGTGGTAGGCTCAGGTATAACTGGAAAGTCCAAGAACCTTATGATTGAAAATTTTTTACTTATAGATGGACTGAAACACAACTTGCTCAACATTAGTCAGCTTTGCTATAAAGGCTTAACATCCCTATTGAACTTTCAAGAGTGATTTACTCATTATTCTGATCTATGTCGATGATATACTTTTTAGATCTTCTAATAAAAGACTATGTGATGATTTTTCTAAAATAATGAGTAAGGAATTTGAGATGAGTATGATGGGGAGTTGACCTACTTTTTGGGGTTTAGTATAAAATAAATGGATGATGGAACCTTTCTAAATCAATCAAAATACATAAAGAATATCTTGAAGAAGTATGAAATGGATAAAGCCAAGCCAGTTAATACTCCCATGACCTCAAGAATTCAGTTGGACAAAGACCCAAATGAAAAATCAATTGATCAGAATAAGTACAGAGGGATGATTGGATCTTTAATTTACCTGACTGCTAGCCGACCTGATATCTTATTTAGCATTTGTCTCTATGCTAGATTTCAAGCTGATCCTAAGGAATCACACCTGACTGTAGTTAAGAGAATTCTTATATACCTTTTAGGGACCCAAAACTTAGGAATCTTGTACCCTAGGCACAACACTTGCTTTGAGATTATTGGATTTTTTTATTCTAACTTTGCTAGATATAAGGTGGATAAAAAAAGCACTTCAGCAACCTATCAATTTATAGGATAATCTTTAGTCTCCTGGTCTAGTAGAAAGAAAAACTCGGTTGCACTTTCCACTGCTGAAATTAAGTACATTATTTTAGGAAGTTGTGTGGCCCAAGTCCTTTGGTTGAAGTAGTAAGTTCTGGATTTAGGATTACCTATTGGCACAATTCCAATCCTTTGTGCCAACACTAGTGCCATCTGCATTTCTATGGATCCTATCCAACATTCAAGGACCAAGCACATAGACATAAGACATCACTTCATTAGAACCATGTGACCAAGGGAGACATTGAGTTACACCATGTGACAACTGAGAATTAATTGGCTGACATCTTTACTAAACCACTGGCCTTCAACACTTTTGTTAAGATAGTTGCTATTTGCATGCTTTAGATTTTTGCAACTTATATAGTTTTGATGATTCCAAACATTATTGTACAAATGTGTTGTTCTCTCCTTACAATTTTTTAGAAGAATTGTATTTTCTCTTGTGTGTACTAACATTTCAGGAAAAACAAACTCCAGACTACGAAGACTTCAAATAAATTTCAGTATGAGATACTTTGTAAAATTTGAAGCTTACACTTGTTTTTAAAATCAAATTGAAAGGGAGTGATTGTAATTTGAGTGAATAAAAACATACAGACACACATAAGGAGATCATATAAAATTTATATTGATCGTACGGGACGATCAGACAGTTATCTCCTATTGAGCACGAAAATTTTTTTTCTAAGTCCTATTCGTCCAGGACGAAATTAATTATCGTACAGGACTATTTGTTCACTGTAAAATTTTCGTCCAGACGAATTTAAATTATCGTCTGTGGTGACTGGTCCTCTGGAAAGATTTCATCCAGACGAAATTAAAAATCGTCCAGGACGATCTGGTCTCTGGAAAATTTTTGTCCAGACGAAAATAAATTATCGTCCGTGGCGATTGGTCCTCTGGAAAATTTTCTTCCAAACGAAGTCAAGAATCATCCAGGACGATCGGCTCTCTATAAAAATTTCGTCCAGATGAACATATTTTCGTCCAAACGATTAACCGACTTAGAACAGTTTTAAGGAGTTTCTAGAACCGACCTTGAAATAACCGTTCGTACTGGACGAACTTAGTTCGTACAGGACGATCAGCTGTACGAAGACATTTCGTGCAAATATTCAAATAAGGTCGTTTGGTCGTATGTTCTCTGCCGCACCTGGGAGTGGTGAAAAGAGTGTGTTGTAAAGGCTTCTCCGCCTTGCTGTGGGTGCAAAAGGAGAGTCACTATTGGTATTAGTGCAATACTCAGAGGGTGCCTCTGGGGAGTGGATGTAGGTCTGGTTATAGACTGAACCACTATAAATCTGGTGTCATTTACTTTACTGTTTTTATGTTTCCGCACTTTAAATTTAAGTTTTAAAAACTCTGTGGTTGAAAAATATTTTTCTACAAAATTTAAAAGAAATTTTTATTAAGGTTCAATAATTTTCAAAAGGGGACTTAAATTTTTAAACTACCAATTCACCCCCCCTCTTGGTAGCCTTGGGACATTCACTTAGGATTAACAGCCTAATTACTAGACTTAACAACTTTCAATACTTTAAGGACCAGATTGGGTGTGATTGACATAAACGCATGAACTTAATTTCTGATCTCTATTTTTAGTTTTTATTTTCTTTTTGTTTTTCTTGTGTATCTTTTCTGATTTGTTTCTCTTACTTTTAGACTCTGCTGAATCAATATCTTATGCCTTGATTTTGTTTTTGAAAATTTATAATCAACAATTAACATCTATAAATTAGTTAAAGGGAAGAACACTGTTAATTGTTACCTTCTCTCTAACTTCTTTTAGTGATATAATTTTCTTTTCTAAATAAAAATCTTTATCAAATTAACAAATGGATTTTGAAATTGAGAACTTTTCAATCTTACTACAGTAATCTATTTTATGTTTAATATTCAAAATATTTACTTTACTTTCAGATTTTTGTAATCATGTCATTGAAATTATTATTTGATTTTTGATTCTATTTTGTGATTCATTCTTCCTTATATTAGAGAGTGAGTTTTTTCTTCTCTAATATCTAGAAGATAAAATCATAACTAAGAATATTTAAGGATTTTGAAAAAGGATTTTTGCTTGCATAAAAATAAAAAAAGTGGTCAATGATGTCAAAAACAAAAGATGTGCAAAGTTGCCAAATTGAAAAAAAAAAAAATACACAAAGTGTATCAAAAATAAAAAGATGCGCAAAGCGCTAATCAGATTGACAAGAGGCATAAAATAAGCCCACCAAAAGCAAGCTTCTTTCCTTTCAAAATTTTTAAATCTTAGAAGACTTCATGTGTCACTTAATATTTTTCAAAAGGCTTGATTTCGAAATTCTGATTGTAACTAATTACTTTGATATATTATTCCATAAAATATTTTTCTGGAAATAAGTTTTTGAACGGATCTCTTCTTCTAAACCAATTGGCTTTTCTGATTTAGATTCTTATTTTTCAAAAGTTATTTTATCCTAAAGAAGACTGAGTTAGGGCTAACAGGATCGGTTGTTCTACTACGTTTTCAGATTTAGACGATGTTAACAAATTGATTTTGCAAATTTTTGAAATCATATGAAAAAATTATCGTATTCAGTATCAAAATAAAAAAATTTTAATTTTCAGTTAAAAAAAACAACTCCTTGTGTTTTTTGTTCTTTTTTGTCTTTTTTTTATCTAATTTTCTATTTCTTTTTACTTTTTTATTGTTTTTGGACCTGATCTGATCATCTCCATCTGCCCTTAATTTTCAAAATTTTCACATCATCCTAGACAATCCTCATATCATCCTAGACGATTTATTCCATTCACTTCTCGAATCCATCTACTGATTGTTCTAATTTTTCTACTGTTTATTATCCTAGATGATGTATTATCATCCTAGAAGGTATGATCATCCTCTGCTTTAATTATCTTTGATCGTCCTGGACGATCCTCTTTCATCCTAGATGATACCTTTGCTTCTACACAATTATTGGTCATCGTCCCGTACGATCCACTTGTTCGTCATGGATGATACACGTGGACATACGTTTAATAAGCCTTAAATTTGGCCAGTACGATCCATTATTGGAGAATCATCCCAGACGATCCAGCTGTTCATCGTGGACGATACACGTGATAGTGCCTTTAAATTTTTAAATTCGGCCGGTACGATCAATCATTTTTCATCATTCTGGACAATCCACACATCAGCCAGGATGATCTACTTTTTCAACGATCATCCAGATTATCGCCTCGAGATGATCGTCTGTGTCTTATCATCCCGAATGATACCTTATCAGCCAGGATGATATGACTATCTTTTTGACCAATCATCCAACCTCAATTTTTACACGAGATCATCCTGGAAGATACGGCGATTGCCTTGGACGATTCGGTCGATTCTTTAAATACTGACCCTTTCCAGCCATTTTTCTCACACCTTTTCTTTTTACTTGCATTCTACTCTCTCTCACTTCTCCATATTTTTTGGTAATGGCTGGTGGCAAATGCTCTCATCAAGTTTCAGGAAGTTCCTCAAGAGCCACCTTAGACCCTCGATTTATGGAGGCAGAAGATCAAGCCGCCTATCATCGCTACAAATCAGCCAGCATCACTATGTCTCTCTCAATCAATCCCAACCAGCTCTCTTATTCGGCACTCGGTCTTTTTACTCACACCTCTCTCTATTTTATTCTAAAGCTCGCAGTCCCCTTAAATTCTGAAATTTTATTTGAACTTTTTGTGAGCCTTAGAATTAATTCTGCTTTCACCTCTCTTGGTTCATATGTTTCGACGCCTTGTCAAGATCACATACCAAGATTATGCAAAACTTTTGCAGCTCTCGACCACAGGAAATAAACTTCACACTCTTTTCTCTGATCCTGATTATGACTGGGCTTTGGAAAATCACTTTCTTTGGAACACCACAACCCACTTTCTTATTGGAGAGACTAGCTCTTTACTCAGAGATGCTATGACTATTCAACATGTCCTTTGTACCTCTATAATCCCAAAGGCTGGTGATCATGTCCATATTACTCCGCTTCTTTCGATCACCACTTTTTACATTCTATAGCCCATCGCAAATTTAATGCAACTAACCAGATCTTTCGCTATGTCGAACACTTGACCAAAATTCACGATCCAGGTCATAGGAGAAAGCCCAATCTAGCCCTAGGTCATATCATTGCCTATTTCTTAAAAACCAAATAAAATCTCCAATTCCCTGCTCCTCCAAATTTCCAGCCTGCCTTCTACTCCAATAACTCTTTCAATGTACTTCATAGTACCTGGCTCCATCCAGGGGATGAGGAACCTCATGGGGCCGAAGAGGAGAAGGCTCCCGCACCTGTTCCTGCACCTATTCTGCTCCACCCGCACTCTTAACTGGATCAGTTGGTGGAGCGCTTTGACCAGTGGGAGGCTCGATTCGACACTTACGTTGTTGCACAGGAGCAGCAACATGCTGAGGACATAACCCGCTATGAGCAGCACCACATAGAGGACTTAGCCCATTTTGATGCTTACGTTGCTCACCACCAGCAGCAGCATGACCATGATATAGCCTGGTTTGGAGCTCAATTTTCTACACTGACTAGTTACTTTCAGCAGCCTCCACTACCACCTCCTCCACATTCAGAAGATCAGGGTCCATCATTTTACTAGTCTTTCTTTTGTTGTAGTTTGTTTTTGTTTATCTGTTGGTAGTTTATATTTTCTATTTTACATTTCCCACTCCTTTTTGTGATGTCAAAAGGGGGAGTGATTTGTTGTACTACTAGTTGCTTTGTACTTTGACTTTGATAGTTGACTAGTGTTCTTTTCCTTCACACTGTCTTCATTAAACTAACTGAACTCAGATTTTTTTTCTTGTGTGTTTTCCATCATAAAAAAGGATAAGATTGTTGCATATCTGTTTTTCAATAATAGAATTTTGATGATTGCAAACATTTCAGTTTTACTTCGACTGCCTTGACTACTAACATTTCAGGACCACAAGATCGAGACTATAAGTTAAATTAGCTCAAGATTAGGTAGATTAGGTCTGAGTCAGTCTATAATGTACTTTTTCCCTATCTTGAGTCAAATGTTATCCTTATGGTGCATGATGCTAAGTAATCTTGCACACACACACCTGAGTGAATTTTTTTTCTGTCTAAACTTAGAGTTCTCTGTTTTGAGTACATCATCCAAGACGATCCAAAAATCATCTCGAACAATCAGTTAAAAGAATAGAAACCCTAATTAGGGAATCCTGGTTAAGGCAGCCATCATTAAGCATATCGTCTTGGATGATATTTATATTGTACTAGACGATAAGCTCAAATCAGAAAGAATCAGCCGCTAGATCAATTTAGGATGCTTTATTTTTTAATTATCATCCAGGATATTATCCTGGACGATGTAGTGCAATTATGCCTAAATTGATCTAAAGATTAAGGAAAGTAATCAAGGTAAATTGATACAATCATATCGTCTTGGATGATCATAGGATTGGCCAGGATCATTAGTTCAAAAACCTTGATTTCTTTTGGACGACCAGAGCGATGTGCTGGACAATTTGGGTAGGTTTTGAACTAATCGGCCAGAACGATCGTGAGATCGTCCTGGACGATCAAGTTATTTTACTTTCATCCAGACTCCCATTTAGAGTGATGGTCTAGACGATACTCCTCGATGTTAACTATTTGATAAATCTGGAAGTTTGGAAGAGCAAAATTTGGAAGAGGATGAAATAGAAAATAACTCCCAAAAGATTTAGAAGATTAATTTGAATGAAAAATGGAGAAAGAAAATACTTTGCCTAGAGATTTAAAATTTTCTAAAAATCACCCTAAGGAATTGATTTTATGTGAACCTAGTGAGGGTGTTTGGACTAGGCGTGGACTAAGAAAAGAGGTCAATCATTCTGCCTTTATTTTGATGATAGAACCCATAAATGTAAATCAAGCCCTTTCAGATGAATTTTAGATTTTGGCAATGAAAGAAGAATTAAATAAATTTATAAGGAATGATATTTGGGAATTAATTGTAAGGTCAAAAGATCAAAGTGTAGTTTTAACTAAGTGGGTACTTAAAAATAAAATGAATGACTCATAAGTTGTTGTTGCGACCCATGACCCCGAGTTTGAGATTTTGATGATGATAAATAATGTCGTTTGATTTACTATTCATTGAATATCATCCATTATTGATTATTATCCATGAGTACTAACATTTCAGGAAGATAATAAGCTACTCAAGAGACGGGAAGACTCAAGAATGGTTAGATAAGGAGTATGAGTTTGATAACTTATTTTGTTATTTATTTTATTTTTTTGAGTCTAGCCACAAACTGTATGTAATACTGAGCAACCATGCACATACATAGGGGGAGAGTGTTTTAAAAGTAAAAATAAAGATTTTCCTTCTCTAGTGATCATCTTATACAAATTTATTTCATAATGTATGACCTGAGTTGGTAAAATGATTTTTAATGAATAGTTCATACCATACAATTTATATTGTACTATATGACGTGTTCCAAATACGAAACCCTAGCCGTCAAATTAACTTAAGTAAGTTTTCTCAGCCATTCATACCGTACGAAGTGCTTCATTCTGTATGATTTATTTTAAATACTTACTTAAATTAACCCGTAATTAGTGGAATAATTCAAGGCTTAATTTCAAATTGAATATCGTACTGTATGAAATATTTTGTACAATACGATGAATAGAGACGAATTCTGATCGTCCCAGAGATCGTCCTGGACATTCCTTTGTTTTTTTTCCCCATTGTATAGTACGATGTATATCGTACTAGACGATGAACAGAGATAACATTTGATCATCCCGGAATTCATCCTGGACGATGCCTTGATTTTGACCATTCGTACTGGACGATGTGTATTGTACAATATGTTAAACAGAGATGACATTTGATTGTCCTAGCTATCGTGCTGTATGATCAGTTATGTTGAGGATCGTACCGTATGATTTATTATCGTACTGTATGAGTTATTTTGAACTATTCGTACACATTCGTACCAGGATGAAGTATGTTTATACATATCGTACTGTATGAGGAATAATCATACTGTATGATTGTAACAGCTACTTTACAAATTCAGGGATTTTGGAGCACATTTTAATGTGTCAAAATTGTCATATTTTGAGAGAGAGAGAGACAGAAGAGGAGAACGTGATTAGAGAGGAAATCCATGGGAGAGCTCTTGAGAAGTTTTATGGGGTTGAGAGAGGAAGGAGAAGGTGAGCTTGGTGAGGGAGAAGAGGTGTGAGAGAGATCACATGGTTTCTCTGATCTTGCTGCATCTTGCTCCTCATGTGATCCGGGAAGAACTTGTGGGAGGCTCTCTAAGGGAGAGACTCGTCTACATCCGTCACCTCGAAGGTACTCTTCCTTCTCCAAGAGGGAGAAAAATGAGAAGGTTCTCTACCGTCATCATGAGGGTAAAAATAGCCCTTGGCACTCCGCCATACCGGGTTGGTAAATGGGAGTATTATAAGGGCTTCTCCACCTTTCCGAGTGGGGCAAAAGAAGTGCTATAGTTTGTAGTGAAATTCCCAGAGCGGAGGACTCCGGGGAGTGGACGTAGGTCATAATTTGACCGAACCACTATAAAATTACGGTGTGTTTTTTCCTTATCGCGGTTTACTTTTTCTTGCACTTGATTCTCATATTATTTGCTTGGTAATAATTATGGAAGAAAAGTATTGTATTGTTGCATGTTGATCAATCACTTGACTTTGTAGTAGTTCAAATTTTTTTGTTAAAAATTTAAAAACATCAAAAATATTAGAACTACTACTTAGGTTTTAATTATTTCTAGAAAGTTTTCACAATTCACCCCCCTCTTGTCAATCTAGTTATTTTAATTGGTATCAGAGCCTGCTTTCAAAAATAGTATTTTAGAAAACCTTGAAAAAATGATCATGTCACATTTTGGTAATCGTAACACCGCAGAGGGTTATTCGATAACCCGTACACCACTTTTTGATAACATTCCATTTGATTTCTGGAAAATTAGAATGTCTATATTTTTACAATCTGTTGATTACCGCATGTGGATGTTAGTCAATGATGGATATATTACACCATTTAAAACTGTGAATGGAGTAAAAACTCCAGTATCTGTCAATGAATGGAGCAATGAGGATAGAGAATTAGCCCAATTGAATACTAAGTGTTTAAATTGCTTTTTGTATGCATTAAAGTCTGAGGATTATATGAGAGTTTTTACCTATGCTACTAGTAAGGAGATTTGGGATAGACTGTGCATTACATACGAAGGAACAAGTGAAGTAAAATAGTCTAGGCTTAACATTCTATTGCATGATTATGAACTCTTCCGTATGAAACCTAGCGAAACAATATCTGACATGTACACTAGGTTCACCTAAATCGTGACATCCTTGCATGCATTAGGTAGAGAGATTTCAAATTCTGAGAAACTTAATAAGATTTTGAGATGCTTACCTAGTTCCTATGATGCTAAAATAACTGCTATCATTGAATCTAAAGATCTTAACAGTTATTCTATTGATAATCTCCTTGGGTCACTCATTGCATATGAGCAAAGAGTGAGTCAAAGACAAAGTGATGCAGGTGAAAAGAAGGAGCGAACGGTGGCACTAAAAGCAAACAACTCAGAAAGTGATAGCTCTGTAGGGGAGGAAGAAGATGATATAGCATTGATGACCCGACAGTTCAAGAACTTCTTAAAAAGAAAATAAAAGCATCATCAGAATGGCTGGAATAAAGGTAAAAGCTCGAAGTCTAATAAAAATTCATCTGATATAATCTGTTTTGATTGAAAGAAGCCAGGTCACCTTCGAGCTGATTGCCCCAACTTGAAGAGCCAACCAACTAAGGATAAAGGCGAGGAAAAAGCCAAGTACAAGAAAGGAAAGATGAAGACACAAAAAGCATTTTGGGCTGACTCTACCTCAGAATCATCAGAAGAAGAAGCAGAGGAGGAGGTAACAAATTTGTGTCTGATGGCTAATGATAATCTTGATCAACTAGATCAAGATGAGGTATGTCAACTTTTTGTTGCAGATCAATGGTTTATGATTTTGATGATAGAAAATATTCTTATTTCTCTACGACTGCCTTATGTACTGATATTTTAGGTTCACACGATCGGACTGCAATTTGGAATCAACTCAAGATTGGGTAGACTAGGTTTGAGTCAGTTTGTACATTTTTTTCTTTCTTGAGTCTATTATATTTGGTGTGGCTCCTGATGTTTTGTAACTTGAAAGATTTTCTATTGCTCTCTAAATATTTATATTTTTGGTAACATCATCCAGGACGATAATTATATCGTCCTGAACGATCAGTCCAAAAGCAGAAACCCTAATTAGGGCATCCTCATTAAAGCAGCCGTCATTATGCAAAACATATCATCCTAGATGATTTTGTATCAGCCAGGATGATAGGCTCAATTCAGAATGAATTTGCCGCCATATCTATTTAAAAATAACCTATTTTGGACATCGTCCAGGTGGATCGTCCAGGACTATAAAATATCGTCCAGGACGATCCAGGTCAATTTTTCCAAAATTTCTCTGGAATTTAAGGAAAGCAATTATGACTTGATTACACAATCAAATTGTCTTGGATGATCGCAAAATCGTCCAGGACGATATGCTAGATGATTGGTCATTGGATAGCTGTTTTTCAGGGCGATGTCGAGGACGATATTCCACAATTTGTACTGATCATCCAGGATGATATATTATCATCCTGGATGATATGAATAAATTTATTATGATCATCTCAAATCGTCCTGGTAGATTGGGCTTAAATTATACTAATTGTACAAGACGATATTCCTATCGTCCTGGACGATAAAGTCGGCAAATTGCATTAATGAGCTCATTTTGAGATTTTCTATTTAAGCTATGACATGACACTTAGTAAGTGTCTTTGGAAGCCATTGTAGCTTCATTCTTTTTGGGGAGACTTGAAGAGAGAGCTTGAAAGGGAGTGAGGAAAGGGTGGAGTTTGAGAGAGGGAGAAGATCCTGTGAGGGGGGACTCAAGGGAGTGTGGAGGGGGTTCCACACAGTTGCTCCGGCAAGCTCGCACCTGAATACCGTCGGATTCAAGGCTTGTCTCGAAGGAAGTTCACCAAAGAAGAAGATCTCTTTGGTGTCAAAGGACTCGACAACTTTGCCACACCAGGTCAGGTGGAAGTGATTTTGTAAGGGCTTCTCCTCCTAGCTGAGGGTGATAAAGGAGAGACACTTAGTTTAGTGCAATACTTGGAGGGTGCCTCCAAGGAGTGGACGTAGGTCAAGGTTTGACCGTGCCACTATAAATCTGGTGTGTTCTTTCCTTTATTACTTCCGCATTTAATTTCCGCATCGTTAATTTCTTTATGGTGATTTTGGTTTGTTATTTTATTTTAAAAAATCTTTAACAACCAATTCACCTCTCTCTTTTAATCAGCCTTGGGCTAGTTCATAAGGCCTAACATCCCTAACGAACTTTCAAGTGGTATCAGAGCACTTTCTAGTGTCATATGAGCACTTTCACTTTCATATGAAGAATTATTACTTATTTCTGAGAATATCCATGACTCGTATAAGAAGTTGAAAAATATACATGCCAAGCTTAATATTGAATTTAGTTCTTTACAAATCGAGCATACTAACTTGTTTAAGGAAAATTTTGATTTAGATAGATATCATATGCTACTTCTTGATGAGTATGATGCATTAAATAAGAACATATTGAACTAATTGAAATGCATGAAACCTTGAAAATCACTCATGTAGAACTAGAAGAGTCTGTTCATAGATTAAACAAACTTACATTAGAAGTAAATCACAGTGAGGATTTGTTAAAAATAGAAGTTCACGGATTGACATATCAAAATAACACTTTTAAAAAAAATCAAAGAATTATAAAAAGAAATTGCATCACTCACATTAGCCCAACCTAGTCAACCCCCAACACATCATGTATCACATAACTTTAGGAAGAGGCATCGCCACCCAAATAGGTTAGTGAATCCATTTTCTGGTGTTAGGTGCTTCTCTTGTGGCATACTAGGTCACATAGCCCGCACATGCACAATTTATCGTAGGAAACACTTAGTATGGAGATCTAAACTGCATCCATCATAGCATAGCATGTATACATCTCATTCATGCAAGCATAAGGAGGAACACAAACTCACTTGGGTTCCCAAATTTAATCTTTGACTGAAATTGTAGGGATGCTCTCACAAAAGACCTAGTGAGAGCATGTGGTACTTAGATAGTGGCTACTCATGACACATAACTGGAGATATAAAGAAGTTCATCCTACTAGAGACCAGAACTTGAGGCAAAGTAACATTAGGAGACAACACTACCAGGAAAGTGATAGGCTCAGGTACTATTGGTAATGCTAAGAATTTTTTCATTGAAAATGTTTTATTAGTTGATGGTTTGAAGCATAACTTACTTAGCATTAGTCAACTGTGTGACAAAAGTTTTGATATTAAATTTCTATCTGATAAATGTCTGATTAGTTTAAATGATAAACTAGTTTTAGAAGGAAAATAAATGAATAATGTTTACATGTTAGACCTTGATTGCATTGATAGTTCAAATTCTTTTTATTTAAAAATGATTATTGATGACTCATGGCTATGACATAGGAGACCATGCCATGCTAGTATGAAAACACTCAGAAACATCACTCAGAAAAACCTACTTAGAGGCATACCTAAGTTAGACTTTATTAAGGATCACTTATGTGATGCTTGCCAACAAGGAAAACAAGTCAAATCATCCTTTCATTCAATTAGAGATGTGATCACCTCAAGGCCATTAGAAATCCTATACATGAACCAATTTGGACCTGTTAGCATAGCCAGCCTAGGTGGAAAAAAATTATGGATTTGTCATTGTAGATAACTTCACTAGGTTCACTTGGGTAAGATTCCTAGCACATAAGAATGAGTCTTTTGAGAAATTTAAGATATTCTCCACATGGATTAAAAAAAAATTAGGTTGTGAGATCTCAAGAATCTATAGTGATCATGGTGGAGAAAAAATTAAAGAAGAAATTCTCATTATTCAAATTTACGTGGACGACATCTTGTTTGGATCTTCGGATAAAAACTTATATTATGAATTCTCAAAAATAATGAGTAATGAGTTTGAAATGAGCATGATGGGGGAACTTAATTACATTCTTGGCTTTAGTGTAAAACAAATGGATAATGAAATATTTCTTAGCCAAATAAAGTACATTAAGGATATTTTTAAAAAATACGAAATGGATAGTGCTAAACCCATGAACTCCAATAAGCTCAACAATTCAATTAGACAAAGATCCTAGTAGAAAATTAGTAGATCAAAAAAAGTATAGAGGAATGATTGGATCCCTTCTTTACCTAACTGCCAGTAGACCAACCATAAAGTTTAGTGTGTGCCTCTGTGCCCGTTTTCAAGCCGATCCTAAAGAGTCTCACTTAACTGCTATCAAGAGAATTCTTAGATATCTACTAGGCACTCCGAACTTATGAATTTAGTATCCTAGGCACAACACTTCCTTTGAAATCTTAGGGTACTCAAATTCTGATTTTGCAGGATGTAGGATAGATAGAAAAAGCACCTCTAGCACCTGCCAAGTCATAGGACAATCATTAGTGTCTTGGTCCAGTAGGAAGCAAAACTCAGTAGCTCTTTTCATAGCCGAGGCAGAATATATTACAGTAGGAAGTTGCGTTGCACAAGTACTATAGTTAAAACAACAAATTCTTAATCTTGGCCTACCTGTAGGAACCATCTCAATCATGTGTGATAACACAAGTGCAATTTGCATCTCTAAGAATCCAATTCAGCACTCTCGAACGAAACACATTGACATTAGACACCATTTTATAAGAGATCACATTGCTAACAAAGATATAGAATTACATCACATCATTGCAGGGGTTCAATTGGCTGACATATTCACAAAATCTCTAGTATTTGACACCTTTAGCACCTTGAGAACTAGACTAGGTGTCATTGACATTAATGCATAAAAAAAAAAAGTTTGCTCCTGATCATCACACACTCACTCACCACACAAAACAACCAAATTTGACATTGAATCATCATACTGTTCGATCCACTATCGTAATGTACGATACTTCTAAATCTGCACATAAAACAACCATAATCAAATTTTGCCTCTGTTGATCGTACTATCCAATATAGCTGGCAGTCATTTAAGTTCTTCTGGTATGACATTATTGAGCATCGTATGTTACGATACCTCCACTTCGTACTGTACGAGTCATGTTAGCGAATGGATTAGGACGACATAACTCAGTTTGGTATGACATTATTGGTGTTCGTACTGTATGGTACCTACACTTCATACTGTACGATCCACCTCAGTAAACGGATAAGAACGACATAAAGGAGTTTAATACGATATAAATGTCATTCGTACTATACAATACACCTATTTGTACAGTATGAATCTTTTGGTCAAAAGTCGTACTGACAACCCTCGGGACAATCAATATTCTTTTGATCGTATAGTACGATATTTATCGCGCTGTACACTTTGACCACCTTTTCCTGAAACGACCCGTCAGAATAATTATTACCATATCATACTGTACGATATAATATCGTATTGTATGATGTTGGAAAAACTCTATAAATTGGTTGAATAGGCAGATATCTTCACTTGTAACTCACTTCACTCACTACACCTGTTCCTTCTCACCTTTCACTCAGCCTTTACCCGATGTCTAGCTCCAGCAAGAGAGGTCGCTTGGTAGCTGGAAGCTAGTCTTCCTTTAGCCACCACAGTGCTCGGTTCTTGAATAAAGATAATGAGGATGCATACCACAAGTTCAAAGCCTTCAAAATTATGCCATCCAAACTGCTCAATCAGGGTGCTCTGAATTTCGAGGTACTAAACCTCTTTGCTTCCACCACCCTCCAGTTCCTTCTCACCCATGGCCTTCCCTTACAACTCTGAACTTCTTTTTGAATTCCTAGCAAATCTAACCTACACTATCAACAACCTCACTTTCCACTCCTTTGTTTGTCGTCAAAATATTGAAATTACCAAAGCTGACATTGCCCAATACATTGGGTTATCTACTGAAGGGCTTATGGTTCGTTCCTTTCACACAAATGACTTTGAGTGGAGTGAGGTTAATCAAGTTCTTAGGAACGCCGCATTCTATCAACACCAGCCTCTCGTCTAATCACTCACTCGAAACTCTAGAATCATTCAACATGTCCTTAGAACCTCCATAATACTTAAAGCTGGCGACCAGATCAACATGACCCCGACTTTATCTATCGCTACATATCTTATCATGACCAACACAAAATTCTATGGGGCTGAATTAATTATTGACAACATTCACCATATGACTTTCGTTCACCTCCCTACTACTCGATGGAAACAAAATCTAGCTCTTGGCCACCTTATAGGATATATCCTCCAAAAAAAACATCAATTGACCTATCCTGGAGAACTCGACAATCTTCCTATCTTTTATACGGATGCATCTTTCCGTATTCTTTTCCATCGGGAAAACGAGCCTGAAGAACCTGTCTTTGACAAAGAAGAAGGAGAAGATGTCCCGTCCGCAGCTCAAGCACGTCCACAACGACATGCAGCACCATGAGCACCTACACCAGCACACCCTCATGATGATTTGGTCGAACGCTTCGATAAACTTCAGACTCATCTCGATACTCACATTCAAGAGCAACATCAACAACATGAGACTGACATACAATGGTTTGGGGAATGCTTCACGTCTATTGATCACCGATTTGATGCTACCTTCAGTATTTCCAACCACACTCACCTCCACCACCAACTGATCAGAATCCTCCGTTTGAAATTATCTTTGTATTGTATATCCTTTTTTTCTTTCTTAGTGTTTGCTCCTCTTTTTGGTGCTGTCAAAAGGGGGAGAAGGTTGTTGTAGTTTGTTCTATGGTTAAATGCATTTCTTTTTATCTCGTACCACATTTTCCTTTTTATTGTATTTCCTTTAAAAAAACAAAAAAAAAATGCCTTTCAAACTTGCTTTCAATAACATTATTTGACATCATCAAAAAGGGAGAGACTGTTGTGACCCATGACCTTGAGTTTGAGATTTTGATGATGACAAATAATGTCGTCTGATTTATTATTCATTGAATATTATTCATTATTGGTTATTGTCCGTGAGTACTAACATTTCAGGAAGATCACAAGCTGCTCAGGATGACGGGAAGACTCAAGAATGGTTAAATTAGGAGTATGAGTCTGACAATATATTTTGTTATTTATTTTATTTTTTTGAGTCTGGCCAGAAACTGCATGTAAGTCTGAGCAACCATGCACACACACAGAAGAAGAGGGTTTTAAAAGTAAAAATGAAGATTTTCCTTCTCTGGTGATCGTACTGAACAAATTTATTTTGTACTGTACGACCTGAGTTGGTAAAATGATTTTCTATGAATAGTTCATACCGTACGATTTACGACGTGTTCCAAATCCGAAACCCTAGCCGTCAAATTAACTTAAGTAAGTTCTCTCAGCCGTTTGTATCATACTAAGTGCTTCGTACTATATGATTTGTTTTAAATACTTACTTAAATTAACCCGTAATTAGTAGAATAATTCAAGGCTTAATTTCAAATTGAATATCGTACTGTATGAAACAGTTCGTACAATACGATGAACAGAGATGAATTCTGATCGTCCTGGAGATTGTCCAGGACGATCCTTTATTTTTTGCCCCATCGTATAGTACGATGTATATCATACTAGACAATGAACAGAGGCGACATTTGATTATCCCGGAATTCATCCTGAACGATGCCTTTATTTTGACTATTTGTACTGGACTATGTATATTGTACAATATGATGAACAAAGATGACATTTGATCGTCCCAGTTATCATACTGTACGATCAGTTGTGTTGAGGATCGTACCGTATGATTTATTATCGTACTATACGAGTTATTTTGAACTGTTCGTACACGTTCGTACCAGGACAAAGCCTGTTTATACATATCGTACTGTATGATGAACAATCGTACTGTACGATTGTAATGGTTACTTTGTAAATTCAGGGATTTTGGAGCCCATTTTAATGTGTAAAAATTATCATATTTTGAGAGAGAGAGAGAGAGAGACAGAAGAGGAGAACATGATTAGAGAGGAAATCCTTGGGAGATCACTTGAGAAGTTTTGTGGGGTTGAGAGAGAAAGGAGAAGGTGAGCATGGTGAGGAAGAATAGGTGTGAGGGAGATCACACGGTTGCTTCGATCTTGCTGCATCTTGCTCCTCCTATGGCCCGGAAAGAACTTGTAGGAGTCTTTCTAAGGGGGAGACTCATCTACATCAGTCACCTCAAAGGTACTCTGCCTTCTCCAGAAGGGAGAAAAATGAGAAGGTTCTCTGCCGTCACTAGGAGGGTGAAAACAGTGTTTGGCACTCTGCCATACCGGGTTGGTAAAAGGGAGTATTGTAATGGCTTCTCCGCCTTACCGAGGGGGTTAAAAGGAGAGCTATAGTTTATAGTGAAATTACCAGAGCGGAGGACTCCGGGGAGTGGACGTAGGTCATGGTTTGACCGAACCACTATAAAATTCTGGTTTATTTTTTTCTTATCATGATTTATTTTTTCTTACACTTAATTCTCATATTATTTGTTTGGTAATAATTCTGGAAGAAAAGTATTGTATTGTTGCACGTTGAGATCAATCACTTGACTTCGTAGTAGTTTAAATTTTTGTGTTAAAAATTTAAAAACATCAAAAATATTAGAACTCCTGCTTAGGTTTTAATTGTTGCTAGCAAGTTTTCACAACCCCCTCTTGTCCATCTAGTTATTTTAGTTGTTATTAAAAATAAGGCTAGATTGGTGGCTAAGGGGTATAATCAAATTGAAGGAATTGATTCTAAGGAGGCTTTTGCCCCTGTAGCGAGACTTGAAGCAATTAGGGTTTTGTTAGTCTTTGCCTATTTTAAAGGATTTAAGTTGTATCAAATGGATAGTAAAGTGCTTTTTTGAATGTGATAATATAAGAGGATGTTTATGTTAAATAACCTCAAGGTTTTGAAAATTTAAAATACCCAAATCATATTTTTAAATTGAAGCAGGTATTATATAGATTGAAACATGCACCTAGGGCTTAGTATTTGAGGTTGAGCACTTTCTACTTGAGAGATCTTTTGAAAAAAGAAATGTGGACACCACTCCCTTTTTGAAGAAATTGGGAGATGATATACTCATTGTACAAATTTATGTTAATGATATCATCTTTGAATCTACAAATAAAAATCTTTGTGATGATTTTTCTAAAATAATGAGTAGTGAATTTAAGATGAGTCTAATGGGATATTTAAATTACTTTCTAGGTTTTAGCATCAATCAAATTAAAAAGGAAACATTTTTTAGTCAGTCAAAGCATGTTAAGACTTTCTCAAGAAGTATGAAATGGATAATGCTACGAGTTAGTACACCTATGAGTTCCTTAGTTCAGTTGGATAAGGACCCAAAGGGAAAATCTATTGATCAAAAGAACTTTAGAGGAATTATTGGATCTTTACTTTACTTGGCTGCTAAAAGACCCGATATTACGTTTAATGTTTATTTGTGCGTTAGATTTCAATCAGATCCAAAAGAATCACATTTTATAATAGTAAAAGGATTTTGAGATATCTCTTGGAAACTCAGAACTTAAAGATTTGGTATCCTAAGTTTATCTCTTCATTTGAAATAATTTGATATTCAGATTCAGACTTTGCAGGTTGTAGCATTGATCGTAAGAGTACATCTGGAACTTATCAATTTATAGAAAATTCTTTGGTTTTGTTGGTCTAGTAGAAAATAGAATTTCATAGCCCTATCTATTGTTGAAGCTGAATGCATTGCCTTAGGAAGTTGTGTGGTACAAGTTCTTTGGTTGAAACAACAATTGATTGATTTAGGATTTACAATAGGCATAATTCAAATTTATTGTGGTAACACTAGTTCCATCTGCATTTCAAAAAATCCTATTCAATATTTTAGAACCAAACATATATACATAATACATCATTTCATTAGGGATCATGTATCTAAAGGAGAAATTGAATTGAATCATGTTTCAATTGAAAATCAACTTGCAGATATTTTTACAAAACCACTAGCCTTTGATACTTTTAGTACATTAAGAATAAGGCTAGGTGTGATCGATCTTAGTCCTTAAATAAACTTATCTGCAAATTTGATATGTTTCGTTGTGTATTTTATATTTTGTTTTCAATATT
This sequence comes from Dendrobium catenatum, assembly GCF_001605985.2. NCBI lineage: Eukaryota > Viridiplantae > Streptophyta > Magnoliopsida > Asparagales > Orchidaceae > Dendrobium > Dendrobium catenatum. Next base: position 36,763 of record NW_021320093.1, read on the forward strand.
TTTGTTTGTATGAGTGTTTTTCAGTCTTTGGTTTTGTTATTGTTTTTAATGTTTTGTGTGTTACAACACTTATTAAAATTTATGTTTCTGATCATTTGTGCTGAATTTTCTAAGTGTTATATTCGGACTGTATGAAATTATTTTCATCCCGTGTGAATTCAGTAGCATATTAATCGTTATTTTGGACTGAATGCATAAAGTTTTATTTTTCCAATACATATCATACTATATGATATTTATATCATCTCGAATGATTTGTATTCTTTCATTTGTACGCACCTAGATGGTTATCTGGGAATAATTATTTATCATAACTGATCGTACATACGAAATTATATTTTGTACATACGAACCACATGTCATTCGATGTGGGAGATGAACCTAACTGTCTTTAAAATGATCTTAAATAACCATTTGTCTCGGATGAACACCTGTTTGTCTATATGATCGTCTGGTCAAAAAGACTGTATGAAAGGACACTTCGTAACTTGTATGATTACAAAAAGTTGTTTCATTTTGAATGTATTCTTTCGTACATACAAAATTATTTTTGTCATGTACAAACCGACTATCGTACTGTACAAAGCCTTTTTTCATACGTACGAAAGGTCATTTTTCTTTAAATAGGAGGGCTTTATAATTCATTTTCATTCACTTCAATAGCCTATTCCAATCCTTCTCATCTTAAGAAATGGCCAGTTCTAACATGCGTGGTAGAGTCCCTAAGGGATCGTCTTCCAGGAGTGGAGACAAAAACTTTTATCTAGATTAAATGAGGATTCTTACTTTAGGTTTGTCTATGCTAAAATCACTTCTTCTAGACTCTTACTCCAAGAAGATATCCACTTTCAAGTAATGCCTCTTTTTTCCTTATCATAATTTTCCTTCATGCTGACTTTAATCCGTGCCTATAATAAAGAAACCTTTCACAACTTCTTGGCAAATATGACTTTTAGTGACGATGAGAGTAGGATAAGATCATATGTTCTAAAGAAACGGGTAGAAATCACGAAGGAAGATCTAAGATCATTTCTATATTTAAGAACTCAAGGAATTATAGCACACACGTTGACCACCAAATCTTATTTTGACTGGTCTGAAATAAACAAAGTTCTTAGAGGGGTTTCTCAAAAAGGTCATTTTCCCGGGGTCTATACCTTACATCAAAATGCAAGGATCATTCAGCATGTCCTTAGAACTGCAATCATTCTTAAGGCTAGTGATCGCATAAACATTACTCCTCTTCTGTCCACTGTTACATATCTTATCATGATTGTACAACCAATAGATGAAGCCTAACTCATTCTTGATTACTTTTATAACCTTTCTGAAATTGGGCATGCATCTCATAAGAGTAAGAAGAATATTGCTTTAGGATATCTAGTGACCTATATTTTAAAACAGAAGTACAATATTGTTCATTATGAGAGTCCACTTGAATTACCAGTCTACTTAACCGATGCTTCGTTTCGAGCACTTTTTGGGAAAAATGATAATTCAAGTGAGGATATTGAGGAAGAATGGGTAGCACCAGCACCTGCGCCTGCTCAGGGATCTAACTTTCAGGAGATGATCCAGCGCTTTAACCGATTATATAGTCATTTTGATCAACATTTTGATCAAATTCAAACTCACCTTAACCAGTAGGATACATAGTACCATCAAAATATGGGTTGGATTTGAGGACAGTTCGAATCAGTGAACACTAATATAACTTTGATGAATAGCTATTTTTCTGTCCTCAAGTAGCCTCCTTCTCTAGACTAGGGCCCATCAGATTTCTAGATGTAATTCTTTTGTATTGTCTTTGCCAGTCCTTTGAGTTGTGATGATCTTAGTGATGATTTCAATGGTTTATATACTTGTGTTTGTTCAATGATTTGTGTACTTGTCCCTATTTAGATTTTATGTTAATGTTGTTATGTTGTTTTTGCTATTTTGATTTGATATCAATTGCGCTTTATTGTATTTCATCTTTAAATTGATATCAATAAAAAAATGTGTCTTGTTTTGATTGTTTGCTTTTGTTCGTTGTGTGAAATATAAGTTTGCTCATATGTTAATCCTGTCTTAATTGATCTAAAATATGTTATAAATTAAACTGCAATACAAAAATTAATTTCATTATGAAACCTAATTTTTCAAAAAGTTTATATTAAGTTATAACTAAATCAAGTTAAGGCTATTATTTTCATGTTCTTTTTAGGCAAACATAATTAAAATATTATTATTATAATTTTGATATCCTATTATTTTTTATTTCTCTTTTCAATTTAATTATCTTTGTAATTAGAGAAATTTGATTTTTTAGATTATTAATTTTAGAGATATCAATTAAAAAAAAGAGGTGTATCAAAAAGAAATGTACAAATGTACAAAAATCAAAAGAATGCGCAATGGTTCACAAATTCAAAAGAGGGACAAAATTAGTTTAAACTACAAAAGATGTACAAAGTGTGCCACATATATTTGAAAAGAAGCGCAATTTCACCAATTAAATATGTTATTTTCTCTATTATTTAATCTTCAAATTCAAATCAATTTAATCTTCAATTATGTTTTATAATGAAAATTGAATTTAACTAATATTCATTTCGTCACTTTTGCAATAATTCTTCTTATCTAATTGTCTAGAATATTTTGTGACCTTGATTAATTTTTCTTGTCTATGTTATATGTTAATTTAAATATTTTGAATCTTCATTTTTATCTAATGAACAATAATCTTATTATTGCATTTATATTTCAATCTCTTTGAAGATCAATTATTAAAGTTTCTTATATGATTTCTTTCATTTCAACTTTCCCTTCTTCCTTCTTTTTGTTGCTGTCAAAAGGGGTAGAAATATTATTTGTGTTTGATTGTTTTGTGTTTTGCTTTTGTATGTTGTTTGTGTTTGTTATTTTGTGTTTTTCTTTTGAATGTTGTTTGTGTTTTGCTTTTGTGCTTTGTCATTTTTGAAAAATAAAAAAAGAAAGATTTGTTCATAGAGGAATTCACTTTTATTCACATGTTTATTCATTTAGAGGGAGTTAAGGAGAAATTTGGGGTAATTAATTTTACTCAAACAATAATTATTTTTCCATCATAAAAAAAGGGGGAGATTGTTTGAGATTGTTGCAACTTAATTCTTGATTGTTTATATTTTTGCAACATGTATATTTTTTATGATTCTAAATATTATTGCTTTGTTTATCATTTCTCCTAACATATATTAGATGCATTGTTTTGTTGTTCATGTTGTTGCAAACCTATTTTCATGTCTTATGTTTTGATGATTGACAAACACTATTTCTCTTGGACTACTTGTTGCTTCTAAGTTTTCAGGAATCGACGATCGGACGATCAAGAAGAAGCCAAGCTCAGGATTATGTAGGTTTAGGGTTGAGTCAGTCTGTACTTTTGTTTTTTACCTTTTGAGTCTACATGTAATGGTCAAAGAGACTGATGCTAAGTAACCCTACATACACACACTTGAGAGACTTAGAATTTCTGTTTTTGCTCACATCGGCTAGGACGATATTTACATCGTCCTGGACGATCAGGCTTAAAACAAAAAGTCTAAATAAGGATTCTTAATTAAGGCAGCCGTCATTAACCTATCGGCCTGGATGATACGTGTATCGGCCAAGACGATAAGCTCAAAACAGAAAGAAGTAGCCACCATAGAAAATTAAGGTATACTGTATTTTTAAATTATCGGCCAGGACGATACAAGGATCGACCTGGACGAAATTACCAAATTATGCTTTAATTGATCAGGAAATAAAGGGAGTAATTAAGGATGATTGATATGATCATATCGTCCTGGACGATCGCAGGATCGGCCAGGACGATCTAGTCAAAAACCTTAAGTTACTTTAAGATGAAAAATATCGGCCAGCTCAAAAACAGGGCGATGCTCAGGACGATTTGCCTCTGATTTGAACTGATCGGCCAGGATGATCGTGAGATCG
>NW_021320093.1:46815-113547 GCF_001605985.2 Dendrobium catenatum
GTGTTCTTATTTTCTTGCTTCCGCACTCTTATTTCCGCATTTATTTTTGTGGTGAGATTTGGTTTATGTGTTTTTCATTCTTTATGAAAAGAAATTTTTAAAATACCAATTCACCCCCCCTCTTGGTTAGCTTGGGACTAAGTTCATAGGGCTTAACATCCCTAACGAACTTTCACATGTGTATTAATATTTTAGGAAAATCATACTCCAGATTATTGAAAAATTCAAATCAGAACAGTTTAGGGTTTATTATAAATGAATTTTGTAATTTTCATTTTATTGTATCTGAGAGAGTTTGATGTAAATGAGTAACTGTGCACACACACACACATACATCGAGGGAGAGTTTAAAATTAACGAACTTTCACATGTGTATTAATATTTTAGGAAAATCATACTCCAGATTATTGAAAAATTCAAATCAGAACAGTTTAGGGTTTATTATAAATGAATTTTGTAATTTTCATTTTATTGTATCTGAGAGAGTTTGATGTAAATGAGTAACTGTGCACACACACACACATACATCGAGGGAGAGTTTAAAATTTGAAATTTTTAAACTGAACGTACTGTACAAATGCAATTTGTATGGGACAATTTGTACAGTTAATTTTCCTGATGAGAAGTCAAATGAATAGTATGATGAAATTTTACTAAGTATCCATCGTACTATACAATCACCATTCGTGCATGCCTTCTAGAGTACGAAATGGACGGTCTGTTTTCGTTTCAAAAGAATTTTTCTAAGTTAGGATCGTATTGTACGTTCACCATTTGTACATGCTTTCTAGAGTATAAAATGGACGTGTCCCTTTTTATTCCAAAAGAATTTGTCTAAGTTAGGATAGTACTGTACGATCAAGAATTCGTACATACCTTCTAGAGTATGAAATTGTGAGGCCATTCATCATCCAACCATTCTTCCTAACGAATTTGAAAAATTTCTTACTGTTCATCACAGGCAAAACTTGTTCGTACCGGATGATGATCGTGTACAAATCAGTTCATACCAATTCACAAAAGGTTCTTACACAATAATTTTTGAACTATTCATACGTACGAATATACGATCATACTGTACGACCGTGTATGCTCAAAATTAAAAATTTTAATTTTCTGGATAATTTTTTGTGTCTTCAGTATAAAATATCCACCAAAACTAACATGAAAAAATCTTATATTTATGATTTTTCAAGGGCAATTGAAAGAGAGAGTGTTTGAGAGAGATTTCTTACAAGTGAAGTATAAAGGGTTCACAAGGTTACTCAAAGGTAAGGATCTCTTTGTAATTTTGGTTATCCCTCTTCCTCTTGTCTTTCTAAATTGTTCGTGAGAAGATATTTGAATAAGATCTTATACTCTGCCAACACCTGGATAGTGTGAAAGGATGAAGATTCTCTACCGACACTTGGAGAGTGTGAAAGGATGACGGTTCTCTACCGACTCTTGAAGGGTGTGAACAGATAAAGATTCTTTGCCGACACTTGGAGGGTGTGAACAAACGATGGTTCTCTGCCACACCGGAGATTGGTGGAATTGAAGTTTTGTAAATGTTTCATTGCCGTTCTTTGGGGGAAAAATGAGAGACATTTTGGTAATAGTGCAATACCTGAAGAGGGAGTCTTCAGGGAGTGGATGCAGGTCGTGTTTGACTGAATCACTATAAATCTTTGTGTCTTTTAAATTTCTGCATTTATTTACTATAAGTCATTTTTCTGTGGTTAAAAAGTTATTTTAAACTTTAATTAACTTGCTACGAGAATCAATGGTTTTCAAATTTTAAATCAAAGACTAAATTTTTAAAAGTATTAATTCATCCCCCTCTTGGTTAGCCTTGGGACAATAGCTTAGGTTTGACAACCTATTCAAGAATCAACATATCCTAGGGACATGCCTAAAAAATATGCAATTAATAGATCATGAATTAAGGGTCTTTTGATATGGTTTTGAGGTGATTGAAAATCACCCATAAAAGGGTTATAGGACATTGGCCTTTAACCTTGAATTTTGGTTTGAAATTTTTAATTTGAATACAATTTTGAATTTGATTGATTGAAATTAAATTATCCACATCAATGGCAATCAATTGAGTGATTGTTATTAATTGGATAAAGGATTTCAAGTGATGATCACTAGGTGCTAGTGCATAGAGTAAGGCAGTGTACTGAGTCACCTGGTTATAATCAAGGGTTGTAGCTTCAATTATCTTAGATTGATATCAGTTGGATGATTAAACTTGATTGAAGTCTAATTAAAGTTTGATTGAAGTTTGAATTATTGCAAATAAATGCAGGCTAATGTTTGAAGTGTTGATTGAATTCTGGACGGTTGATTGTTGGGTGATTGACAACCATCAAATCAACATACAAGAGTTTGGATGGATCTTTATGACCTCATAAAAAAGAGGTCAATATTATAACTTCCTAAGGAGATGACTAATTAGCTAAATGATGTAACTATTCACTAAGTAACAAATCAACGTCACCAAGCGCCATGGCAAATTGAGAAAAATAATGCATCAGCATTAGTTTATTTATTGGTTGTAGTAGCACCGACCATTCAAGCGTAGAAGTGTCAGATGCCTACTTTGTATTTTCCTATAAATAGACATTATGTTATGTTTATAAAAGAGTTTCGTCACGTAGATAATTTTAGTACAATTTAGAGTGCTTCTGTGAATTTCTTTTAAGATGTCAACTAAAGGAATTTAGGTAAATACATGATACAATCATTAGAGTATTTGGCTTGTATTTGTGGAAGAAATTCTATAAGTAAAAAGGAGGATATCCATTAAAAATTCTAGTGATATTTATCTCTTGTATTTTCTTTCAATCATGCTATTAATGATAATGAGTTTGTTTCAATTCTACTCCATGTGTGGCTAAATTCTTTAGTTTTTTATTGATGATGTAAATATCATATGTAGTACTAATGAGTTATCTTATTCCTTAAATGATTAAAATGATGTTTTTAATATTTCTTGATCTTAATTTAATGCATATAGTGGTCATATGTGCAGTTAAAATTAATTGTAATGTGGAGCTTTAACGGAGGAAAGCAGGCATAACCAGAAATACTGAATTAGTATTCATCATACCCTAGAATAAAGTATGAAATATACTAAATTCTTAAGGAGATGATATAACTATAGGAAATCTGTAAACATTCTTTGTTCCTACAAGCTCGATAGAGATATTGCGATGCATATGCTTTGAATAGTATGATAATTATAAGAGATTCATTAAGAAAAATATATTATTTATATTCATCATATTGAGCATAATATCTATATAGTGTATTCAACATCTTTATCTAATTTTGTTTAAGTGATTGAATCACCACAACATCCATTTTTATTGAGTATGATAATTGTTAAAAATTTAGTAGATAATATTAGTATTTGGAAGTGGGCATATCTTTCTCTTGAGATTGATACTATACTCTATTACTATGTTATTTGATTCTACATATATACTTGCGTATATTAAGTGCATTTTTATAATTTTTTTATATAAAAAGAAATCTAAGCATTATTATGGATTGATAGAGCCTTAATCATTTCTTAATATTATAGGTTACTCTACAACCACCATCACAATCAAGGGCATTTGCTTCCCCCCATCCAAAATATGTTAGGAGAAATGATAATCAAAGCAATAATATTTAGAATCATCAAAAACATACATGTTATAAGAATATCAACAAGCAAGAACTAAGTTGCAACAATCTCAAACAACCCTTCAAATTTGATGCCAATATGAGACCTCCAATCCTATAAGCTCAATTGAAATCCAAATGCTACAAAACCTTCAAATAATTATAGCCTATGCTATTGGACCATCCACCTCATGGAATTTGACCTTGGGACCTTCCAAAAAAAAATTAACAATATCCATAACCCTTATTATGACTTGAGAAGCAAAAAACTTTACTTTGGTGACTTAGGTTGACCCATAGTTAACCAAGTGCTCAAATGACCAAAATGCCCCCTTAAAAGGAAAATTGAAGACTTCTCTAAACTTCAATAAGGCCAATCCATATCATATAGTGAAAACTCTATTGCATCCTAAATATCATTTGGAGTGAATAGAACTCAAATTCAAGTTTTTTTCATACATGGTTGACCAAGTCAACTCATGCTCACCAAATTGCCCTTTAAGGGTCCAATTGGTCATTTCAAGTTAAATAGTCATTCCATTGCATGAGACCACCTCCATTAGTCTCAAATCACTCATGTGAACTTCTTGGACCCAAATCCAATGCTTGGATTCATTTGGTTGACCAAGTTAACCCTTAATTTACACCAATATCAAAATTAATGCTCCAAACCATTTCAAACCAGAATAACCCTTCAATGTAATTGAATTAAACATTACCAACATGTCCAAAAATTCCCTAAGTCAAATCATTCTTAATTTGACTTGTTCAGCACAATTGGAGGGGTCAAAACCCTCTCCATTTCCATGTAGTTGACGAAACCTTCAAGTCCAATGCTCCAAGCACTTGGCTATATACACAAATAGTCAAATGTTCTTCCTTAGATGCCATATCAAATCCATTGATTGATTTAACCTATAAAATGGTCAAACTAGCCTTCAAATGAGCTTAAGTGGCCAAGACACCTTGGCATGCCTAACCCCTCATCAAATCCTACTCTAACTTACTGTAGAGTAGCCCAATCCACTCATAAAGAGGTAGTTATTAAATTTTTTTTAATAAAGAGAAATTCATTTTATAATCTTTTTATTATTTGAAAAAAAAATTAATCGGTGGGCATGGTCTTGACCTTAAGCTCTCATTCCTTGACATTCATTCATTTACATTTCTTCAGCATCATCCATCTCTCTAAACCCTTTCCCCAGCTCCTCCAGCCATTTCCCCACCTCTTCCAAGATTTTTTCCACTAAATCCAAGCCTCAAAAACATTTAATTTAGCCATCATGTACTTAGTAGTTCTTCTACAAAGTTGGAGAGAATATCACTAGGAGCAAATGGAGCCTAGGATTTTCAAAATCCATCCATTGATTGGTAAGAAAACTCAACTTTTAGTTAATTCTTATATTTGAAACTGCTCAAAATTTGTATTGCAGGAGCCTCCAAACTCTAAGCATTAAATGATTAGGTTGTCATGAGCTTATATTCAAATTTTGTAGAATTTAGTTGAGTATTAGGAAAGTTATGGCTATTTAAAATTTTTGGTTCATTTTAAAAAAAATTAAAAGTTTATAAAGGTTCTAAAACCTCTAAGAACTAGCTTGAGGCTAAATAAGAGGGGGGTGAATTAGTTATTAAATTTTTTTTAATAAAGAGAAATTCATTTTATAATCTTTTTATTATTTGAAAAAAAATTAATCGGTTGATGTAAAAGTAATGTAATTCACAATAATAAACCAAATCAGAGTTTTTAACCAAATAGTAAATCATAAAAAAGTGCAAAAATTAAAAAGCAAAAAAGTAAAAAGAACGAACACACTAGATTTATAGTGGTTTGATCAATTCTGACCTACATCCACTCCCTAGAGACCTACGCTCTAGGCATTATACTAAACTTTTTTGTGTCTCCCCTTTAGCCCCTACAACAAGGTGGATAAGCCCTTATAAAATTACTTTCACCTTCTTAGCGTGGTGGAGAACCAAAAGTTTTAACCTACTAATGGTAGCTAACCTTGAATCTTTTACACCCTCCAAGTGATGGCAGAGAACCACAAATCCTTTTACTCCCTTCTAGAGTTGGCAAAGAACCATGATCTTGTGCTAAAGAAGTTCACTCAGAGCCACCCATGAATTAAAGCAGAGACTTGAAGAAGATTGGGAGGAACTTTACTTAGATTAACCTTATGAAGCTCTCTAACTCCCCCTCATAAGAACTCTCCCTCTCTCTCTCTCCCAAATCTCTCATCAACTCTCTCTCTAAGCTCCTTCTCAATCAAACAAACCAGCAAAAGATTGTCTTTACAAGACAATATGAGAGATTAAACAGAGAACCTCCAAAAGAAACCCTAAATTTTAATCTGGCGCTTCTGATCATCCAGTACGATCCAAGATTTTCCTATACAATTGGTTTAAAATAGCACTTTCAGCCAGTGCAATTTGCACTAGTCTAAACAATGGTTTAATAGATTATTCTTATAATCCTGTATGATCTTGTAATTATTTAGTATGATTAATTTAGAGATTGAACTAATCATCCAGTACTATAGTTGGTAATTAAATATCATCCCATGCAGCGATCAGTTTGTACCATGCAAAGTTTGAGGATCATCCTGTACCATCCGTGGAAAATTAAGGTTTTCTGTCTTTGATGATAAGTAGCATTTAATTATCGTCTCATGTAGGAATTGGTTCATACATTATGATCATCTCTGATCATGTAGTATAATTTGATCGAATAATTTAACCATAATTAAACACCCAATTACACAATCAATTTAGGCATGATTATTTTCGATCGTACAATACGATAGAGATCATATGATATGATTAGACACAAATTTTGAATATTAAAATATTACTTAAATTATGGTTGGAGGCTATTTTGCTGAATATAATAGACCATCTTGTATAATTTAAATTGTATAATATGATGAGTTTAGTCACCTTTAATTAACTGAGGTGCCCTAATTAGGGTTTTTATATTTTAACGGATCATCTATTATGATACAAATCATACAATATGATTAGTTAAAAAAATAAAAAAAAAATTAACTCACCAACTTACTTCCTTTAATGTGTGTGCACAAGGTTACTTAGCTTAGTATCCACCATATACATGGCTTGACTCAAGATAGGTAAAAGTACATTGAAGTTGAAATTACAAACAGACTCAATCCTAGTCTATCAAATCTTGAGCTGATTGAAGTTACAAATGAACGGTGGATATGAAATGTTAGTGAGAAAGGATAAATAGATTTGAAATAATTTGAAATAGCATAGTAAAAAGTCAAATAATATTTGTTATCATCAAAATCATCAGACTTGGGTCCAGATTTGCAGCAATCTCTCTCTTTTTTATGATGGCAAACATTGTTAGATTATAAGTCTATATATATATATATATATATATATTAAAATGAAAAATAAAAAGGATAAATCATACCAGGAGAACATAGAAGATGAAAGACAAACATGTAATTGAATATTTTAAAGTAATATACAAACTACCAATACATGCTACTCCCCTTTTTGACATCAAAAAAACTGTAGAAAACAACATCAAAAAAATAGGAAACTATAATAAAAGTACACATATCACAAAATACAGAAGTCAAAGAAAAGCACAATCATATATATAAAAACATAGAGCAAATTTAAAAAAAGGAAGAATCCTAATCTGGTGGAGGTGGTGTGGTGGGTAAAAGAAGTTATGAATGGGGGAAAATTGCTACCCAAACCAAGCCATATCATTGTCATGCTGTTGCTACTACTGTGCTGCATAGCTTTCAAAATGAGCCAAATCATTTGTATGTTGTTGCTGCTGCTCAACTACATAGTTTTCAAATCTACCCTCCCACTGATCAAACCTCTGAACTAGCTGATCAATCTAAGACTGCTGGTGGATAGGGGTTAGTGCTTGAGGTTGTTCTCTCACTCCCTCCTCTAGCTCAGGGTCAATTTGTCAAAATGGTTGTGAAGAGCACTATAAAGGATTTGGAAGGAGCTATTTGAATAGAAGGCTGAGAAGTGATCAAATGGTGCAGGATACTAGAGGTTGTATTTGCTTTATAGGAAATGGGAAAGGTTAGAATTCCTTTTATGTTTAGGATCTTTAATATAGGTTAGATTGTTAAGATATTGATTTAAAAGATCAATTACATTAAAGTTCATTTGAGCCATGATATAATAGATATCAAGTGAGAGAATATATGTAATGTTAATCCTATCACTAGATTTAGGAATTATAGAATTTATATGTATGTGCTGGATGATACGGGCATCCTGGACTATAGAATTAACTTGTGCAATATGACATTTAACATTGGACTCCCTATGGATGGTGTTTCATAGGGTCCAATTATAGTCATGATATAAGGCTAAAGTATGAATTTTGTCCCCAATGGTAGAAAGACGAAGAAAATCATGAAAGTCTTGGTAAGTGATTCGATAGGCCTTCTATTAACATAGTATTATAAAGTAGTGACCTCATTATTAGTGTGAAGGCTTGCGAAAAATTTAAATAAGAGCTTGGAACTGAATGGAATGGCCAGGGTGAGGATGAAGCCAAGAGTGGTGTGGGCAAACAAATTGAGTACCTAGAAATTCACAAATTCCTAGTTTACAATTTTGGAAGGTGTGATCCCTATTAATTTATATCACTGATAGGCTTCTTCATTAGCAGCCTCAGTGAGCCTAGGATTAATAGTTCATCTAGAAAAACTACCCACTAGTGCTCTAGACTATTTACCACCAACCATTACAAGGAAGAAGAGTTTAAGAGGAAAGTAAAGGATTAAAAAAAATAGAATGGTGTAAAGAAATTGAGAGAATCTTTTCTATTTAAATAGAATTGGACGGATCGTATAATATGATTGTGAGATTATACTGGACGATCTAGTAAAATCAATTTTTCCAAAAAATTTGTTGAAAAGGAGAACTTACCATATAGTACGATCAGACATTATATTCGATGATTAGAGACAGGGTGATCATCCTGAGGAGTCAGCTTGTATGATCATTGACTTTTCAGTTCATATATTACAAACATGTGGATCGTACTATACGATATGGTATTAAATATCATATTGGTTGAATTCAATTCATCCAACGGTTCCTACCATGTGGATCATATAGTATGAAGAGAAAATCATATAGTATGATCACTAATAATTGATTGATTTTGACTGTTGGATGTGTTCTGATCAAAGATTTATTATTTTATTTAGATTATATTGTATGATATAATTGCATTAGATGATGTGAATAAGAATCAGAAAAGTTATGGGATGAAGTGTGACGATTAGGAAGGATCTAAAAATAAAACATAAAAAACATTAAAAAATCAAAAAATAAAATATAAACATCCATAAAAAATAAAGTTTTTTTTTTAAGAATTGATCAATAGTATAAAATGAAAATTTTAACTGATGAATATATAAGTAAGAAATGCATTGACATTGCTAAAATCTAGAAAGTTTAGAAAATTGAATTTTGTCAACCCTAACATAGGCTCCTTACAGGTTAAAGGTCTTTTTTAAAAAAAATCTAATTCATAAAATAAATTAGAAAGGTAATGTTATATGTTCAGGCCTCCTTTCAAAAATATATCTAAAAGAATAGCATTGCAAAGTGATTAATTGGAAATCATGATTTTTAAATTCAGGTGTAGATGATATCAATTGGTAAAGGGATTTGTCTAAGATTTGAAGATTTGATCTAGCACAGAGAAAAAAAGTAGTCAGGTGTGACTCTTTTGGATCAGCCTGAAATTTAGCACAGAGATACACACTAAATATAATTTCATGTCTGCTAGCAGTCAAGCAAATAAGCGATCCATTAATACTCTATATTTTTTTTTGATCAACTGATTTTCTATTTGTGTCCTTATTTAATTGAACAATAGAATGCATGGGAGTGTTTATTGCCTTGGCCTTATCTATTTCATACTTCTACACGATGTACTTAATTTATTTTGATTGACTAAGAAAAATTCCATAATCCTTCTTCCTTATACTAAATCTAAGAAAGTAGGTTAGTTCTCCCATCATACGCATCTCAATCTCCTTACTTATTATTTTAGAAAATTCATCACATAGCTTTTTTTAGAAGATCCAAATAAAATATCATTAATATAGATTTGGGCAATGAGTAGTTCTTCTCCTACTTTTTAAAGAAAAAGTGTAGTTCTACGCTTCCCTTAATAAAGGTTAGTTCTCCCATTATACCATGCTCTAGGTGCTTGTTTAAGTGCATATAATGCCTTTTTTTATTTGAACACATGATTTGGAATTGTGAGTTTTCAAAGCTTAGGGTTTATTCAACATACACATCTTCTTTTATTATCCCCTTCAAAAAGGCACTTTTAACATCCATTTGATACATTTTGAATCCCTTAGAGCAGGAAAAAGCTAGTAGCACCCTTATGGCTTCTAATTTAACTACAGAGCCAAAAGTCTCTTCAAAGTCAATCCATTCTATCTGGTTGTATCCCTTAGCCACTAGTTTGCTTTATTTTTAACTACTACAATAAAATCATTTATTTTATTTTTTAAAACCAAATTTTTTTCCAACAAAACTCAAGGCCTTAGGTCTTTCAACTTGCTCCTAAACATCATTTCTAATAAATTAATTTAGTTCTTCTTTCATGGTTAGGATCCGGAATTCATTAGATAGTGCTTGATTTATGATTATTGGTTTAATTATTAAGATAAAGTTAGAGTGGTTCACTTATTTCCTAAGTCTATGCCTAGTTCTAACACCTTCAGATGAGTCTTCTAAGATTATTTTTTTATGATGATTTGAAGAATATCTCCATTCTTTAGGCAGTGAATTTTAATCTTCTACCCTTTCTTCTAGATTTATATATCATACTCCTTAGGTGAGTTCAACAACTTCAACTTCTTCTACCCCTAGACCTGCCAGAATTATCAAATTCTTCAAAAACTATATGAGTGGTCGCCTCTACCACCAATATCCTTTTATTAAAAATTCTAAAAGGATTTTCCAACATTTGAGTATCCTAGGAAGACTCCTTCATAAAATTTTGGGTTAAACTTACATAATAGAGATTTCACATTATTTAGAAGGAACACCTTACATCCAAAGAGAAGAAGGTGAGAGAGGTTTAGTGTCCTACCCTTAAAGACTGCATAGGGTGTCTGGTTGAGCTTGGATTTAATATTAAGCCTATTGAGAAGATAACAGACTATGTTCACTACTATTGTCCAAAAATAGTTTGGAAGTAACTATTCAACTAACATGGCTCTAGCAGATTCTACTAAGGTCCTGTTCTTTCTTTTAGCTATCCCATTCTACTAAGGGGTTCTAGATGCTGAAAGGTTATGATATATCCCTTGGTCCTTACAATAAGATTCAAAATTTTCATTCTCAAACTCAACACCATGATCAATTTGAACTGTCAGAATTGTATAACCTAGCTTCCTCTAAATCAAAGAGGAGAATGACTTAAATTTCTCAAATGAATCACTTTTATAAGACAAGAATGTAATCCAAGTAAATCTCAAGTAATCATTAACAATCACATACCCAAAGACTTTTCCCCTAAGGCTTACAGTGCTAATGAGTCCAAAGACATCCATGTGAAAAACTTCTAATGGTTTTCTTGTGTTAATGTCCTTGATTGAGTGGAAGGAGGATTTGACTTGCTTTCCTAACTGACAGACATCACACAGGCGGTCCTTAGTGAAATCTAGTTTGGATATGCCTCTCACTAAGTGATTTTGGGTCATTTTGTTTAGATTTTCATGCTTGCATGACAAAGTCTTTTGTGTCACAACCAGAATTGATCAGCAACAATTTTTAGACAAAGTGGGTTAGTAAGTTCAACATAGTTTAAATCAAGCATGTAAACATTATTGATTCTTTTTCCTTGCAGCATAATATTTCCATTTAAGCTTAAAATGTAGCTAGTAGATAAAAATTTAATCTTAAAGCCTTTACCACAGAGCTGGATTATGCTAAGCTGATTATGTCTTAATCTAATTACCAATAAAATATTTTTAATGAGAAATTTTTTTTTTTTAGTTTCCAATTATACCTGCTCACTCTTATAATGGTGTTATCTCCAAGTGTCACCTTTCCTCCTTCCCTATCCTCCAACAAAATGAATTGATTTGCATCTCGAGTCATATGCCTTAAACATTCGTTGTTCATGTATAATATACTCTCAAGAGGCCTTTCTTGAGAGCATACCTACAAAATTATCAAAGGTTAGATTTAGGAACCCAAACAAATTTTGATTCCACCTTATGAATTGATGAATGAGATGCATACATGCTATACTGTGGAAAATATAATTTTGTTCTTCCCACTAAATGTGTTCTATGGTGGATAGTGTAAGTGTGGGAGATATGTCCAAGCATGCCACATGAAAATTATCTAATACCAGGAAAAAGATTTATTAATTTATGTGGGTTATGGAGCCTCTTCATTGGTTTTGAATGCATGATGTGTTGATGGTTTATAAAATTCTATAACTGAAGGTGGTGTTTTATTTTATTTAAAAGCAATTAATTTTACTTAAAATAATTTATTTACACTTTTAAGAATTGAATTTTTAAAATTTAAAGCATGCTCACTACTATCAAATTGAGATACAAGAGTATCTAGTTCTTTGAATACATTTTCTAAATCAATATGTGATGTTTTCAAGGAAACATGTTCGATAATTAAATAAATATTTTTATTATTTAAGTATTAAATTTGTTTTAAAGCCATATGATTACTATCCAAAGAAGAATGATCTTTTTTAAAGAATTCATGGTCTTTCTATAGTTTTGAAAAATTAAAATTCAAGCTTGCATACATTTTGTTGAGCTTCCTATATGTATTATGATTTTTTTAGAAACTTCAAATAGTTCATCACAGGAAAGCTCACACCCCTCCTATTAATCAAAATGATCAAGTTGATTATCTACCATTAAGGGAAAGAGGCCCAAGTCCCATAAAGAACAAAATAGTCCGAAGAAAGTCAGTAGGATTGATAACCCCCAGATTCTAGTTGATGTCCCTGAGCTCCCTACCCATTGTTATGAGGACTCTGCACAGCCTGATGTAGGAGCAACTTCCTTCAAGCTTCTTCATCACCTCCTAAGGTAGTTGTTCCCTATCCTGTATAGGATATCACCCTTCCCACTACCAACCTTGGGATAGTCAATGCGGAGGGGATAAACCCAGATGAAAACCAAGAGATGATCGATCAAATGGTTGTAGAATCTATGATAGCTGAAGACCTTAAGATTTAAGATGTTCTATCCAAACTAGATGAGATAGATTTTGATGATATAATGGAATATAAGGGCTACTTAACTATCAACCCCAAATCAATAAGGCAAAGACAAGTCAATGAGGATGTTCAAGGAATCTGAGACTTTACTTTAAGAAAATGGAAGCAGCAGAAGCTTTTGATCAAGAACTCAATAATTTATTGATGGAAGAAGATGTGGGTATCAATAGCATCATTACACCTAAAGATCTAGAGCCTAGTAGACACCAACTGGGTGAGCAATAAGATTCAGCTACAATTAATTTTTATTCTATTGGATCTGTTAGGTTGAGAAACAAAGATGGTCACATCAAATATCTAAACAGGCAAGTTATAGAGATGCTACTAAGGGTTAAGGACATGTATAGTTAGTTAGCTAAAACCCAGTAGCCCCATCTTAAACAATCACATGCTGTAGTGCACACAGTGACTGATCAAAATAGAAGACCATAATCTAACTCAAAAATCATTGAGTGAGAGCCTGTAGTCTCCCCAGTTCAATAACCAATTTTCTCAATTCTTACAGGTTAACCAACAGTTTCATTAACTCCCACAATACCTTAAATGCTAGCCTAGAAGGACATTAAGCAGTTGATCAAGGATCAACAAAGGGATGCCTTAGTCTGTTTCCAAGAGACCACATGTATTCTTAAAGGTCGACCTTACCCAAAAAAATATGATTTAGTTCCTTATTTGAAGGGTTTCATACCACTATCCTTCAAAGTTTTTACTAGTGTTAACCCAAGATAGCAACTAGCCCATTTTTTAGCTAGCAATTACAATGCATGAGGGTCAAATGTTATACTTTTTAACCAATTCTTTAGTAGTCTTTTTGGCATTTCTTTTGAATGGAATGTCGATATGCCCAACAGTTTGGTAAGAACCTTTAATGAGATAGAAAATATATTTTTAAAAAGATTTTCTAGAGCAGAGAAATGCACCACTATGGGCGATATGGTCATTGAAAAATAAAATTTGCGAGAGTCTTTGGTTGAGTACATCCTAAGGTGGTGAAACCTCTCGATGAAGTGTGAACCTCAGTTACAAGAGCATCACATAGTGGAGATATTTCTCATGAATATCCATGGCCTATTGCTTTTCTCCTAAAAGGGTTTATAATAAAAATATTTAAAAAGCTCTTTAATAAGGCTAAAAACTAGTAGTAATAGTCTCCTTGGATGCCAATCTCAAAGGATCTATCCGGTGAAAAGAAAGTTGACAAGCCCATGAAGTCTCCTAAGAAAAAAGAAGACACAGTGTCAGCGGTAGATAATGGAAAACAACTTTCCACAAGTCATCCAAGTACTCATCTACATCCAATCCAGAAGCAACCATTTCAAGTGACCCCTCAGTCCACTAGAGATCCCTATTTCATCCATTTTAAAGAGTGATTGGAAAACCAAATCCATTTAATATGGAGTCGGTGAAGAAAATCTGTAGAAGTCTCCAGGTGGCCTGAGGGTGCAAGTAAAAAGGATGATCCTAATTACTACTACCACCGCATATTGAGCCACTCAATTAAAGACAGTATCAAGACTAGATCAAAAAGAACTTCAGGAAATGAAATATTGTGATTGCTAAAGAGTATTTGGTAGACTTGGATTAGGGATCCGTCAAGACTATCTCATGTAATAATTCTAACTTTTCTCTATTTATTGAAGATGATTGGGATATTACTTAATCCAGTGAGTTTAAAATTTTGATTACCAAGACTTTCATATTTCTCAATAGTTGCCAATGAGAACCTAGGACCCGATCTAGGATGTTGACCTAGAGGCTTCATAGGAGAATGATGTGCTGCTTCCCTCTCCAAGAGTTATGGGAACTACTATATTAGATAATAAAGAAAAGAGTGATATTTTGTAGAGAGGAAATTTACTAACGAGAGATATATTCGAGCAATGCATGGTAGAATAAAAACCTTACCCCCACTCATGTTATCTGAATTTTACTTTACCCCATCAAAGGAAAAGGATAAAAATTTTAATAAAAGGATCCTGCAGCATCTATTTGGATGATTAACCATGAAAGTGATTTGTAAGTCGACACTACTTTGGAAAAAAATCAAAATCCACTTGAGATCATTAAAGATAATAAAAAACTTGACCTTCTAAATTCAACCCCCGAAAGGGGAAGATAAACTTGAGATCTATCAGATAGTGGCTTTCCCAAAATTAACTTTTAAGGGAGTCCCATCATGATAGATTTTTAGATTCAAACTCCTCTCCAAAAACTTATAATGTACTGCCTATGGAGATCATAGATCCTGCCTGCCCTAGTTTATTCTAATGATCAGATTATGGTGGTATAACTTTATGGTGGTAAGGTCTTATCCCCTAGGTTTTCTCCTAAAAAAAAGGTAAGCAAGTTATCTCTGTTGAAAATCTATTTTAATGACTTTTGTTTTGATGATTGACAAACACTATTGATTCTCTTTGACTGCTTGTTGCTTCTAACTTTTTAGGAATAAAAAATTAGACGAACAGACGAAGCCAGTTCAAGATTGCGTACGTCTAGGGTTGAGTCAGTCTGTACTTTGTTTTTATCTTCTTGAGTCTTTTTGTAATTGTCAAAGAGACTGATGCTAAGTAACCCTACACACACACTTGATGATTCTCTTTGACTGCTTGTTGCTTCTAACTTTTTAGGAATAAAAAATTAGACGAACAGACGAAGCCAGTTCAAGATTGCGTACGTCTAGGGTTGAGTCAGTCTGTACTTTGTTTTTATCTTCTTGAGTCTTTTTGTAATTGTCAAAGAGACTGATGCTAAGTAACCCTACACACACACTTAGTGTAGGTTTAATAATCTATTTGGCTTTTGCTCATTATGTGGTTTTTCAATTTTGAGGATAAAGTTCCGTTAGTATAATATTGATCAAGATTGTTGGTCTAGATTTTTTTTTGTTGCTTCTAATGTCCAACCTATATTGCAACTTTCACCGCGACTTCAAGTCTTAAAAGTAATAAAGATTAGATGTTTTCAAGGCTCTACTTTCTAAAAAATAATCCCTCAAAAAATGAACAAGCAGAAACAATGAGATTTAATAGTTTTGTATCCACCAACAACCCTTTCAAATTCCTAACACACTCCTAACACACCTCAAATAATGATAGGGATGTTTTCTTTGGCATTATCTCCTAAGACACCCAAATTTCACTCAACATGAACAATTAATTATTTTTCTATTCACTAAAAAAAATTATAAGAGGCTATTAACATGAAATTTGAAATCTACCTAAGCAATCCATAACTTTCTATCATAGCCAAACCTATAAATATTCAAAACCATTGTTTTAGTTCACAAAAATGTGTGGGGACCATTTAAAGTCAGAAATCTCACTAAAAATGATTTACTTCATTCATAGATAATCATAATTACCTCACTTGAGTTTTCTTAATGAAAGAAAAATCTAAACCAAGATAGTTGAAGGATCAAACCAGACAATTTTTAATAATTGAAGGATCAAATCGGAGCAATATAAAATTCTTGAACTAATTTGAGCATTTATCAATAGTCGAAAGATTATATTGAGCAGTTAGAGAGAGAAGTTCTGAGATAAGTTAAAGTTTTTTGCGGTTTTCTTAAAAAATTCAAATTTGCAGTTTTTTCGCGGGATCAATGGCGACGGAAGGTCGCCGACCACCGATCTCCGGTGGCTCTACGGATGTTCGTCGCTCTTCCACAAGCTTGTCTCATGGTCCAGCTTTTCTCAACCCTAAGAAATTAAAAAAGAAAGTCACTAAGAACTTAAACTTCCCATGAACCCTTCATTTTCTAAGGTTTGATTTATTTCATTACAGGTGGGATCATCATGTATACTTCTTTCTCAAAGTTTCCATAAGGAAACATTCTTAATGTCAAGTTAATGTAAAGGTCAGTCCAAATTTTTCATCAAATGTAGCAAAATTTAAATTGTGCTAAGTTTAACAATGAGAGAAATTTTTTAATAGGTAATACCATATGATTAGGTATGCCCTTTTTTCAACCAGTCATGCTTTGATATATTCATGCTCCTATTTGCTTTATATTGACCAAAAAGATCCATTTTCATCCAAATAGTTTTTTGCTTGGTTGAAGTTCATAAATTTTGTATAAATCTTTTTTTTTTTTTTCTAAGAGCTTTTTACCATTACAACTTTTCATTTAATTGAGAGTTTTGAGAGCTTCATGACCATTGTTTGCAATTTGTATTTATCAGAAGTATGAAAAGCATGAAACTCAAGTAAATGATCTTTATTAGTTATAAATTTATATATTAGTGTTTGGTGCATAACCTCTCCCTTTTTCTTACAGCAATAGGTCATTAAAAATCAATATCATCATGTATATGCTTATTCTCACAACTTTGTACTTTATTAGTTCTGAATGAAGTTCAAGTTTTTGGGTGTGTTGGAGATATGCTGATTACAATGCTTTAGAGATTTTATTTTCCTACTATGCATAAACAAGAAGCATATTTTGCATAGTTTCTGTGTATTGACAAGATGATCAATGAGTTTGCAGTTCTAGATAGGCATCAATAGTTTGGATGTACTGATAAGTTAAGAGAGTTTGTGATTTTGGTGAGGCTTTAGTAGGTTAAATGGAGGGCAATGAGCTATGTTCATCCATGAATTTTATGAGAGAGGATGGCGAATTATCAAATAAGTTTTACCTTGACATTATTGTTCTTGAACTTCTTCTCTCTGAATTTTATATATGTAGTAGTAAGGTTGGTGTTCAAGGAATGTTACATCAATGGAATTAAAAAAAAAATTAGTAACACAAAGAAAGTATTTGTATCCTTTTCGATTTATAGAGTATCAAATAAAAATATACTTGATAGATCTAAGGTTGAATTTGCTTTGGTTTTGAAGATGAATGTGAATGAAATAATGAACACCGAAAGGTTTTTGGGGGAGCAAAATAAATGATTTTGTTTTTGAAAAATAAATTTAAAAAAAAAAAGATTTGAAGAATGGTTTTGAAATTTAAGTTCTCTTGAGGGCATTTTATTAATGAGATATACTGCTATCAAGAATATTTGTGGATATTATTGTTGATCTAGCAAACATTAAGAAGTGTTCATTTTGTAGAAGGGTGTTGAAACAACTTTGTGAAGTTTCTTTTGATGTGTATGGTAATTTAATGAGATTTATTCAATGTTTTTTTTTTTCGGCATCATCTTTTTAGGTCATGGATTTTGGACTAAAGTTGTGTGTGGATTAGAGTGTTGAAATGTTTTAAATTTATATTAAATTAATGAAAAAAATTAGAAAGTTTCTTTCTTTGTGGGCATTTGGGTAAAATTACTTGTTATCTGCTCTCTTGCCTTACCACTATAAGCCTTGGAGATCAAATTGTGCATGGGAGAAGTTATGAACAAGGTGATGCGAGCGAGATGCGCTACAACGTCCTTCAATTCACTTGCGGCTATGAGACAGACAACTCACCATGAGCAAGACACTCTGTGAGCGAGATGACATGTTTCAACATCTAGATTCTTATTGATGTGAGTGACTGCGTGCGATCACGACGAGCTTCGACGTCTTAAGAAGGAGACATTGTGAGCAATATAAGCAATGTAATCTCATATCCACTTGTAATACCAAAAATATCATTTATATTTTACTTTGGAATTAACTTTAACTCTTATTTTTAACTATGAAACTAAATTAGCTCAACTTTAGTAGATGAGGGACTAAATTGGGGCAATGTGAAACTCTGAGACTAAATTAGACATTTATTAATAATTGAGGGTTTATTTTGATTTTTGAGCTTTTACTTTCAATATAAGTATGGTATTACATGCATGCATGACATAATTCCATATGATTAAATATAATATAAATATGGATAAGCCATATTGTCCATGAACATGATATGTAATGCCACTGATACAAATAAATATACATAATATACATGATATTGATATATACTACATATATAATATATTCATGATATATTTGTACCAACATGATTTGGCATGTGTAGGCATAGATATTGATAAACTTCAACATAATAGGGCACTAGTGATGTTGGCATGCCTTGATAATTGATAGACCTATGATACAAATTTAATTAATTTATTTATGCATATGATAGTTTTCCTATAACAGTTTTTGTAATACCGCATAATATAATTGATTCAATGATCATTAATCCATCACAATATTATACTTTGTTATTCCACTGTTCATATTAATATATTTTAGTTTACATGAATTGATAATAGATATGTTTTACTAATATGATTTGAATGATTACATACATATAATTCTACTTTTTTCTCATTGGATTAAGTGTAGGTTTAATAATCTATTTGGCTTTGGCTCATTATGTGGTTTTTCAATTTTGAGGATAAAGTTCCGTTAGTATAATATTGATCAAGATTGTTGGTCTAGATTTTTTTTTGTTGCTTCTAATGTCCAACCTATATTGCAACTTTCACCGCGACTTCAAGTCTTAAAAGTAATAAAGATTAGATGTTTTCAAGGCTCTACTTTCTAAAAAATAATCCCTCAAAAAATGAACAAGCAGAAACAATGAGATTTAATAGTTTTGTATCCACCAACAACCCTTTCAAATTCCTAACACACTCCTAACACACCTCAAATAATGATAGGGATGTTTTCTTTGGCATTATCTCCTAAGACACCCAAATTTCACTCAACATGAACAATTAATTATTTTTCTATTCACTAAAAAAAATTATAAGAGGCTATTAACATGAAATTTGAAATCTACCTAAGCAATCCATAACTTTCTATCATAACCAAACCTATAAATATTCAAAACAATTGTTTTAGTTCACAAAAATGTGTGGGGACCATTTAAAGTCAGAAATCTCACTAAAAATGATTTACTTCATTCATAGATAATCATAATTACCTCACTTGAGTTTTCTTAATGAAAGAAAAATCTAAACCAAGATAGTTGAAGGATCAAACCAGACAATTTTTAATAATTGAAGGATCAAATCGGAGCAATATAAAATTCTTGAACTAATTTGAGCATTTATCAATAGTCGAAAGATTATATTGAGCAGTTAGAGAGAGAAGTTCTGAGATAAGTTAAAGTTTTTTGCGGTTTTCTTAAAAAATTCAAATTTGCAGTTTTTTCGCGGGGTCAATGGCGACGGAAGGTCGCCGACCACCGATCTCCGGTGGCTCTACGGATGTTCGTCGCTCTTCCACAAGCTTGTCTCATGGTCCAGCGAAGTCGCTTTCTGCATCTCTGCCGGCTTTTGGTGATATTCCATCAAGTCTTTTTCAAGGTTCTAAATTGAAGTTTCGTTCAGGTACGCCTTTGGTAATCAATGAAGGAGGTCTGATTTTACCTCCTAAAAAATTAACATAAGATTCTGGAAAAGGTAAAGGTGTGATAGAAGATAATCCGTCTTCTAATAATCTGAAGAACAGAGATCTCATTGATGTCAATGAGCTTGTTGTTGCTGATTTTTCTAAAAAGTCTTCTGAAAATGATTCTGATTTCTATGATAAAAAAAATGCTGTTGAAACTCTAAATGATGTAAATAGCAAGGAGGTTCAAGCTATGGATAATTCAAGGATAGAATTTCTGAATAATTTTGCTACTGAAGGAAAAGAAGGCCAAGAATTAAATGATCTGGAAATGTACGTGAATGTAATAACAAAGAACTTGGATTGTGCAATGAAACAGTTAATGTAATTTCTGAAACAACTCATCCTGTCTTACAACAAAATGCTTGGGCCAAAAAGGAACATATCAAAGTAGCTCACCTGGATTTAGGTGATTTCAAATCTGAAGATGGTATTTCTGTTAAATTAAATGAGGACAAGGTATTGGAAAACTCAAGAAGGCTACAAAATTCTATTGTTATCAAAGTTTTCGGAAGCAAAGTTCCATTCCCAGTGATCAGTACAGAACTCAGAAGACAATGGTCTCCTTATAGAAAGTTCCACTTAACAATGTTAGGAATGGACTGGATCCTTTGCTCATTCTACAATAATTAATCCATGGATGCTGTTTTCAATAACGGACCTTGGTTTGTTAATGGGAAGATAATTGGTATGGATAAATGGTCTTCTAATTTTGACCCTTCTTCCTTAAAAGGGTTGTGTGCTCCTATATGGATAAGGCTTCCTAATCTCCCACTTCTATGTTTGGATGAAATCAACATTTGTAGAATTTTTTCTACAATTGGTCAGCCCCTAATGATTGATGTTAATCTTTTTCAATGGGAAGAAGGGAGTTTGGTAGAGTATGTGTTCGTATCAATCTAGACATGGCATTACCTAAAGGAACTTGTGTTGAAAATAGCTCGGGCAAGTTCTATCAAAAATTTGAATATGAGAGACTCCCTGATTTCTGCTTCAGCTGTGGGAGAATTGGACATGATAAGTCCAATTGCTTTTTTAAAACCTCTGCTTATTTTTCTGGTTCTATTAAGGAAGGGGAACATTCAAAGGCTATAAATGAAGAAAATTCCAACAACAACATTGTTACTAAAGAGGCTGCTAAAGATAATTTTGGCTATGGTCGTTGGCTTCAAGTTAATTATGGCAAGAGGAGTTTGTTCAAAAAACAAGTTTCTCAAGACAAAGAAGCTGCTGAAAAAAAATTTCAGAATCTGTCTTTAAAAAACAAATCTGGAAGGAAGTCGAAGCTATGGAAATTCCTAATAAAGTGGTGCAGTTTTCTATTAAGGAAGGAGTCACTGAAGATGCTATTAAGGAATCTTCTCAATTGCAGCATCCAAAAATCTCTTCAGAAGTCATCATGGATAAAAGGTTAAATGTTCATAACTCTTCTTTAATCTCTACTAACAAATTCAGTTTGCTAGATGATCTGATTGAAGAAGGAGAAATCACACCAGCTGCATTGGTTGAAAATAATGCTTGTATAAATCTAGAAGAAGATTCTAATGTTACAGAAAAAGAAGTTATCAATAAGGAAGAGTTTTTAAGAAATTCTATGGCTATCAAGGATGGAAGTCCCCCTATTATTAAGAATAAAGGCAACAAACAACTCAAAGGACTAGGTCCTATCAACTCTACTCCTAGAAGTAGGAGGGCCGAAAAATTTAACAAAGATAAGTTGGGGACTTCATCCCCTCTTATGCAATGAATTCATCCATAGCATTTTGGAATTGTAGAGGAGCTAGGAAGAGGAGGAGCTTCTCTATACTAGAAGGAGATTGTAAAAGATTTTGGAGTCTTTTTCATTTGTTTATTGGAAACCAAAATCAATTCTTTTGAGAGAAAGGAAGTGGATATTCTCATTGGCACCGATTGGAACTTCTATTGTGTTCCATCATAAGGTTTATCTGGGGGCATCCTTGTGTTATGGAAAGGCAACATTGCCTCTTTTCAAATATTAGAATCTTCTTCACAATTCATTGCGGGGGATTTGGAGATTCTCAACAAAGGTACTTGGAGGATTTCTTCAATCTATTGTAGTAAGGATGTTTATAGAAGAAGATTGCTTTGGGATAGGCTAGAATTCTTTGCTAACAAGGAACTTCCTATAATGTAGGAGGATATTTCAATTGCATCCTTTCAAGTGAAGATAAAAGGAGAGGGAAAAGATTTAAACTTTCCCTTGGATCCAAACAAATGAAGACTTTTCTAGCTAATAATGACTTACATGAAGTTAGTTTTGTGGGACCAAAATTCACTTGGTGCAACAACAAACAATGGCCGGAACGTATCCTTGAAAGATTAAATAAGTGCTTTATAAACCCAGCCGCTACTACTTCATCAAATCATCTATGTGTTAGGCACTTAGCACGTGTGGCTTCGGACCATTGTCTGATTATCTTGAACATAATGGTTCATCAAACAAAGGAGAGGATCTTAAGATTTGAGGATGTTTGGGCTCAAAATGAAGCTTCTATGGCTGTGGTGAACAAAGTGTTGAAAAAGAATGATAGAGGAAATGCAGCCAACATTTTGAATTGTAAAATGAAAAATTCACTCAAAGCCCTTTACTATTGGAGCAAATCTAAAATGCAGAATTTACTTTCTCTTAAAAAGGATCTTTTGATTCAAATTGAGAATCTTCAAAGGAAAGAGGCAAATGAAGGAAGTCTTTCGATTGAAGAAAGCTGGATGCTAAAGGCTAAAGTGGGAGAGTTCAACTCCACTCTTGCAAAACTTGATACTTGGTGGAAACAAAGGGCAAAGGTGAAATGGATGGTGGAGGGAGACCGGAACTCTAAATTCTTTCAAGCATTTGATTCATCTAGAAGAAATGCTAACTTTATTTCCAAGATTAAGAATGAAGTTGGAGAAGTGGTAGAGGAACAAAAGCTTATTGAAAATGCTTTCATAAAACATTTTCAGGAGAAATGGAAATTCCGGAGATGCATTCTAGAGGATTGGCCTTCTTCTTGGAGCTATCTTGATGAGGATGATAGAACAAATTTAAACAAAGCCTTCTCTATTGAAGAAATGGAAATTGTTATCAAACAAAGTGGTAATAATATCTCTCCAGGTAAAGATGGTGTCACCTTTTCCTTCTTTAAAGCTTATTGGGAGATTATCAAACTTGACTTATGGAATTCAATAAATGAGTTCTTTGAAAATGCTGTAATGGATCCTAAATGGAAAGAAACAATTGTTGTGCTTATTCCAAAAATCAGTAATCCTTTATCTCATTCTAATTATAGACACATTAGTTTATGTAATTCGGTCTATAAATTGGTGGCTAAAATACTCTTGAATAGAATGGCTCCTTACATCTCAAAATTGATCTCTTATGAACAAGTAGCTTTTATCAAAGGAAGATCTCTTAATGATCATGTGTTAATTGCCCAAGAAGTAATGCATAAACTAAGGAACTCCAAATCTTCTAAAGGTTTTGTGGCCTTCAAAATTGATATGGAACAAGCCTATGATTCCATGGGTTGGTTAACCTTGGAAAAGGCTTTATGTTATTTCGGTTTTCCAGATTTTTTCTCCAAGCTGATTTTAAATTGTATTCAAAGTTCCAATTTCTCAATTTCTATAAATGGTAGCTTATCTAATTGGATTGAAGGTCAATGTGGATTTAGACAAGGATGTCCCTTGTCTCCTTATCTCTTCATCCTTTGTGCTCAATTGCTTTCTAATGCCTTCAAACAAAAAGGTGACTCATTGGGAGTTCGGATTTCTTCAATCGGCCTTCCATTTCTCACTTGTTGTATGCAGACGACGTTATCATATTTTCAGAAGCTACCTTGAAGGCTACCAAAGAAATTAAAACTATTTTGGGTAATTTCTGCAGTTGGACAGGTTTGTCTATCGACTCAAACAAATCTTCTATGATTTTTAGCAAACTTGTAAGAAGAAGAAGGAAGAAAGCCATTAGCCGATTGTTGAATTTCAAAACTGTAAATAAATTAACCTATCTTGGAGTAACTCTTACTTTGAGAAGGTTAGTTAAACAAGACTTTTTTTTTATTATTTATAAAGCATTGAAGATGACTAATTTTTGGGGGAGTAAGATAATTTCTTTGGCTGGAAAAATTCTCTTAACAAAAATGGTTTTGCTTTCATTCACCACCTTTCATTGTTCTAACTCTCTTGTGCCTAAAAGTATTATAGATGAGGTGGATAAGATTTGTAGAAATTTTATTTGGAACAAATCTAATGGAGGTTATGGTTTACACTATGTTAATTGGTTAACTATGTGTTTACCAACTAAATGGGGAGGTAGAGCTCTTCACTCTTGTTCTACTAAAGTTAGCCCATTGAGATCCAAATTGGCATGGAAATACATATATGAGAAAGATTCCTTTCTTCACAAAGTATTCTTCGCTAAATATGGAAATCTACTTGATAAGGTAGATTTGAAAAAATCTGGCTCTAATTCCTAGAAAATCTTGAAGATAGGTGGAAAATCATTAAGGCCATTTATTAGATGGAGGGTGGCAAATGGCAATGACATTGATGTATACAAAGATACATGGATCTTAGACAAATGTTTGAATAAGTGGCCAACGTTCATTTCTCCTCTAGAAGACAGTAGATTTCCTATTTCCAACTTTTTAGAGAATGGAAGATGGAACGTGGAGCTAATGAGAAGGATTATGGGTGAAGATCTTGTAAATCTTATTTTAAAAACCATTAACTCGTTGATAATGAAGAAGATAAAATGGAGCTATTACTTCAGGGCAATGGTAGATCCTTATCAGCTATGGTGTTTGAAATTTTGGTAAAACATTCTCAATCAGATTATTACTGGAGATGGATCAAAAAAGCGAAACTTAATCCAAAAGTGGAGACTTTTTGGTGGAGGAACTTTAATAATGGATTGCCTACCAATGATTTCCTGGAACATAGAAGATTGCAAAGGTTCAATCTTTGCCCAAGAAACTGTAATGTTGTAGAAAATAGTTTGACAGCAAATTGCCATAAGCTGAGGGAAGCTATTTCTCAAATCAAGGAATGAGGATTTTCCTTCAAAGAATTTCATTCCTTAAAAGATTTATGTAAGCACCTTTCTATCCTAAATCCCTTTATGATTAATCTCTATTGTTCGGTGGTATATTTGACATGGAAATCTAGGAATAATCTAATACATAATGGGAAGGATGATAGCTCATTGTATATTGCTTCCAATGCAATAAGCTTCACTTCAATCTCTGTCCAAGGAATTAGTAAATACTCGGGTATATGGGATGTCAACCAACCTTCAAGGTTGTCTTTATCTCATTGGCACCCCCTCCACCCAATTGGCTTAAAGTGAATGTGGATGCTTCTCTTCTCTCAAATTATAAAGTCGGAATTGGAGGTATATTTCGTGATCACAAAGGAAGATTCGTTATAGCTTTTGGTAAACCGTATATCCATTGGGATATCTATTCCTTGGAACTCCTTGCTACTCAATCCATTAAAGAAGTGTTGAAGGATTGGATGTTTAAATACAAAGGTATTATCATAGAAGGAGACAATCATAATGTCATGGAATTCTTGAAGATGGCCAAACAAAAGGGAACACAAGGTATGAAGATACTTATCTTTTTGGCGAATTCAATAACGTCATTTTCAATTGTGTTGATAGAAGTTGTAACAAGTTGGCGGATTTATGTGCTAACTTTGGTGTGTTGAGCCATTTTATTTGGGATGACATTACTATTAATAAGATTCCTCCTTTATTCATGTCATTGTTAAAGAAGGAATCTACTGTTTTTGGCTCTTTAGGATTGTAATAATTTCTTTGTTCCTTTTCTTTTAATACAATTTTCTGCATTTCCCTCAAAAAAAAAAAAAGATTATATTAAGCTTTGACATCTTATATTAATGCAGATAAAGGCATTTATCTAATCATATGTTTTTTTTCCTATCTTATCATTCCTTATCACATCAAGTTACAACTATTATCATAATAAAATGGATTATTATAAAAGTCATCACTCAGTCCAAGTGAAACATTTTAATCCAAGTAGACACTACCATAGCTAAGCTAACAATTATTTTAAATTTTTTATATAACTTGTATGACAGTTAAGTTAACACTGCATAAGCAAGGATTCTCTTAAAAAATTTCTATCACACAGCATAAAAATTAATATCTAATGAAAATTAGGAGAATTATTAAGGTTTAGCACAATTTAATTGAGTTAAACGAGGAGAATAATCATACTCTTCTTTCATAGTCTTGCATGAACATGACCTCCTATAGAAAAATGTGTTAGTAATAAAAATCTAGAATTGGCCATTCGTAAATAGTAATAAAAATCTAGAATACTTGTAATCACTGAAGTCATCAAAAAATAGGTTAGATCGCTGAAATTTGAGAACTTTTGGAAAGGATTTTTCTTCAATAGATTTTTCATTGATAATGAGAAAGCCTTTCAAGTTTTGCTAAGAAAATATTCAGCTCCAAGCAACTCTCTAGTTGGTCTTACAACATTAGCACAGGAATACCTGTATATTCGATAGATTTTGTCCTACCTATATAAGAAGGATTGCATAAAGCTTACTTCAGTGCTTCCAGCTACCTTACAAATGTAGTCCAAACGAAGTCGGGTCCTGAAAAAGGTCAAATGTTTGCCTCCATCCATAGCAGAACTTAATTTGGTGTAAACCTGAAACTTAAATCAATTAAAAAGGAATAAATATGATTTTTATAGATGATTATCACCAACATTTAAGTTCTTTTCAATCATAGAAAGCCAACAAGTCAGTCACTTCTGGATTATAGAAAACTAACACTGTATTAAAAATGAAGAATAACTCGATAACTGGACATTCTGGATTCTTTCCTTAAGTAGAATATTTGTTGTGATGAATTAAAATAAAATAAAAAGGATGGAACGTATGGAACTCGTATCTATTAAAAGGTTGATTTAGTATTACGGTACTTACTGATCATCAAGATTTAATGTGCGCAAAAAAAATTGTTTGACAGGATTTAGCATAAATCCCGCTTAAATCCAGCTGTAAATGTGATATCAAATATCCCTTTATGGTCTAAAGGGGGTGACGGAGGATTTATTCCGACGTGAGATTTAGTAAGCACTCAAATCTCATTTGGTAGGATTTAGCTTAAATCCTGCTTAAATCATGTTAAATCTTGTTGACAAACAACCCCCTTAGTATTCTTAGCAATAATTCTACTTATTTAATGTCATTCAAACACTAACAGATTATTCACTTTACTCGTGCCAAAGAAAGTACGGTCCATTCATTAGAAATCTTGAATCTCACATATTTCCCTTAGTAAAAAATCACATCATAATACTAAATCAACCAACCCGTTTCAAATATTACATCAAACTCTTACATCTTCAACATGATTAATATCTCCAAGTCCTATAAACAAAACTACAGTGTGATTTATCTGGATTGTCTCAAAAGCATTCAGACTTTATTTAAAAGAGAGACAGATAAGAGAAGGGAGAAAAAGTAGAAGGAAATAACTTAGGAAAGTGAAATTAGGGTCGGTTAATGGAGGAAGCGGAAAGGAGAATTACGGACGTTCTTTAAAAATATAAAATGAGAACGTTAATGACACCGTTCAACCTGAGAGGTATGAGCACGCCCTGCCCAGTGGCTAGTAACCGCCAGCAACTCCAAGCTACAAGAGCAAGATTTCTAGCTCGGGTCCACCAACTAAATCACACAAGATGCAGAATTAAGCTGAAACTGAAATCCAATCTTATTCTCTGTCTGTTTAATGAATAAATCTATCTATAGTTTCATAATCAAAGCTATTGTGATATGGCATATCTGGGCAAATAAGGAACCCTAGAGCTTAAGAGAAAGCTCTCATTTGAGAGCTAAAATTCGAGACAAAGAATTTGATAGGTTGTGTAGTTAAGTGTATCTCACATTCAAGCTAAAGAAGATGAGCTACAGGCGCAGAATAAACCTAGGTATAGCTATGGCTAGCCGCATAGAGGATCTGGGAGCTTCAGATATAAGTCAGCGAGTTATCAATTCCTGTAGGAGGCTTGCTAGATGGCTCTATCAAGTATCCTCCAACACACTCTTGGGCTCTCACAAAAAAGTTTGTCACCTATCAAGTTTCTTCATTTCATTATAGTAAAGAACCAACTTCATTTTTTTTTTTTTTGTTGATTTCTGATTGTGTGGCTTATGCTTCCAATTTTGAAGAGTTTAGGGTGAGGAATAAAGTTAGTTAGAGCCATGGCTAGCCACATAGAGGATCTAGGAGCTTCAAAAACAAGTTGAGGGGTCAAATACTGTAGGAAGTACTTAATGCCTCTATCAAGTATCAGCCAACATACATTTTGGTTTTCACAGAAACTTGTCACCAAGGGGTTCTGCAGAAGGAAATATGTTACATTTTTTCATTGCATTATAGTAAATAACCTAAATTATTTTGTTTTGTGTTGATTTATGGTAGTATGGCTTATGCACTTCCAATTTTTTTTTAACTCAAGGCATTAGTTCTTGATTTTCATCTTGTTAAGCTCCCTATTCATCAACTATTGGTGGATTATTTATTTCAAACCAAGCACTTCTTTGAGTTCCCTTTTAACTTTCATCCGAACTTATAAAAGTTGGTGAAAGACAAAAGTGTAGCTTAGGTTCATTTGTTTAGTTAAGCGTGAAGAATTAGTGCTTCCAAGAATGTAATTTTTTTGGCATTTCAGAATGAAGATTGATTCATGGATTGTGGAAGTAAATAAGTTTGGAGCACAACTTAGGAATCAATTGACACAATGGCAATGAAGTTTGAGGCAGTTAAGTTTTGTTTATCATGGTTATTGAATGCATCATGTTAATACATTTTCTTTGTACATCATTGTGAGTCAAGAACTGATAATAACATGTCATTGAAAGCTTCAAATGTATATGTTATAATATCATAGTGTGCAAATGTATAAGTGTTATGCGAGGTTTTATCGTGTTGGAGGATTTGTGCAAATGCTAAAACATTCTAACCCTTCCAGATACCAGTAGATGCATAATATAAATGAGAATCACAAGGGTGAGCGACAAGCTCCAAGCAAGAGAGAGAGAGAGAGACTTCTACCTTCTTCCGCATCAAGTACCGATCTCGTGTGCGAGGAGAGTATTCTGTATCGTATCGATGACTGATCTCATGAGCCAGGAATCTTCGGCAACAACAATGGATCTCGTGAGCGGGTTGAGTTCCGCATGAGCCGATTGAGAGATGGAAGCCAGAGGGCAGACGGTAGACGGGAGGAAGGAACAGCCGATGAGAGTCTTCCGTATAGTATCGAGGACCGATCTCATAAGCTGGGAGTCTTCGACAATCAGAGCCAATCTTGTGAGCCGCTTGAGTTCTGCATTTAGGGCCAATATCCTGACCTACTTGAGACAGAAACCAGAGGGCATATGGGAGACGGGAGGAAGGAAGTGGAAATAACTTAGAAAGCGAGATTAGGGCTTATTTATAGAGAATGTGGTGCCGAGGGAAGTAATGGCCTAAAAAATAAATTAGGAAAGTTAGAGGTTTGAATTCATTCATTTAAATTTATTAATTTCATAGCGCCTAAGGCTGAAAGATATCATGATATTTATTAATTTCAACTCCTAAGTTAATCTAAATTATTATTCAAAGTTAATTTTAAAATTAAAAATATAATTTTTATCTATTTAAATGAATCATACATTTTTTCATTTTGAGTATATATTTTAATTTTTTACATAAACTTCTTTGATTTATAAAAATAGCTTTTAACATGTTTTATTTTAAAAATACATATTTTTTTAACTTTATTTATTTTATCAATTAATATATCATTTTATTTTAACTTTTAGGATTAAATTCATTAAATATGCATATCTATCAAAGCCCATTTATGAACAAAACACATATTTCTTTTATATGTCAATATCATAATTGATACATCACCAAAACAATTTCATGATCGGGCATGAATCCCGTGGCAAAATCAACTTGGGAGACTCCAAAATTAAGATTGGGACCACCCAAACTCTAATTTTAACAAATTCATAGTTGAACTGAATGTCTCGAGAATGTGAACCCAACGACACCAAATTCAACTCAATCCAAGGCTAAATGAGTCCAAATCAAGGACTCAAAGCATCATTGGGAGGTTCAAACCAAAAATTAGATTAACAAATGGTTTCCAAACGTGACATGCTTATAATCAAAAAGAGCGGCTCGACAAGACAAATCCAACATGCCCAATATCATAGAATTCCAACATCATTAAGACCTTCAATTGTCTACTGAACGGTCCACAATCAAGGGATTCAATATCGGTCGTCCATCTTAACCACTCCCCATTTATCCTTAATCTTCCTCTTATTTACGGGCTATGCTACTCTAGGAAATCTATAAATAGACCCCTCCTTCCTCTTGGAAAGGGACCCCAAGAAAGAGAGTAAGAGAGAGATTATAAATCGCTCTTGACCCTTAGCTCATCCTCGACCACCTCCCGGAGTTCCGTCGGACCACCACCTAAGGCTCGGAGTTCTATCGGACCACCACCTGAGGCCCTCAGTTTTGTCGGACCACCACCTGAGGCCTAGAGCTCTACTGTACCTCCACCTGAGGCCCTGAGTTTTGCCGGTCCACCACCTGAGGCCCGGACTTCTGTCGGACCACCTCTTGGCGCTGTTGTTCTGCTGGTCCATCGCCTGAGGCGCAGAGTTCTGCCAGACCACCATATGAAGCCCAGACTTCTATCGGGCCACCACCTGAGACTCGTACTTCTTCTAGTCCACAACCTAAGGCCCAGAGTTCCTCCGGACCACCCCCTGAGGCCCGAACTTCTGCCGAACCACCACCTAAGACCCGAACTTCTATCTGACCATCACCTGATGCCCGGAGTTCCGCCGGACCACCACCTGACACCCAAAGTTCTGACAGACCACCACTTGCAGCCCGGAGTTCTGTTGGTCCACCACCTGAGGCCCAAACTTCTATCGGACCACCTCCTGGCACTATTGTTCTGCTATTCCACCACTTGAGGCCCAAAGTTTTGCCAAACCACCACCTGAGGCCCAAACATCTATCAGACCACCACCTGAAGCCCAGTCTTCTACCAGATCACCACCTGACTCCCGGTGTTATGTCAGATCATCACCTGACACCAAGAGTTCTACTGGACCAACATCTGACTCAAAGTTCTGTCAGACCAACACCTGACGCCAAAGTTCTGCCAAACCACTGTCATGCTATCAACTAACACCTGAATTTTTAAGTAACTACAGACTTCTGCCATACCACCAAGTGATGCCAGACTTTCATCCTTGTTTGTAGCAAGATTTTAACCATATTGTTGACATTTGTAGTATGATCGCCTGCAGCGACTAGTCAGCCCATTATAATATACTCAAACACTAGTAGAATCATTTTAGACTAGGTCAATCCTCATGGTTTTTTCCCTTTCCATGATTTTCCATGTAAAAAATCTTATGTTCCCTATGTGTGAGCTAGAAATTCGTGCAAATGCTAAGACATATGATTTTAACTCTATTGCCGCGTATATTCTAGCCCGCAATAATAATATCTACAAGAAATATAACTACAACTTTATTTTACTTTTGAATATTGAAAAAACTAATTATTCACCATTAAAATAGAATAACATATTAAACATTACACTTTGATCTAGGAATGAATATGCTCTAAATGACATCATAATTAAAAGATAATCATTAGGAAAAATTTATTATTTACATTCATCAATTTAAAACATTATATCCATATAGTGTATTTATTATTCTTATCTAATTTTATTTCAGTGATTGAATCTCCATGATAACTATTTTTATTTGAGTAAGATAATTGTTATAATTTTAATAGATAGTACAAGTAGCATATCTTTTCGTTGAATTGATACTCTACATTATCACCATATTACTTCATTTGGCATGTATATTTGCATATATTAAGTAGGGTTTTATGATTTTTATATTAAAGAAAATCTAAACATTGTTAGAGATTGATGGAGCCCTAAAGCATTTCACATTATGTAGGTTATTCCACAGCCCTCTTCATATCATTAAAAGTAACATGAGGCATAATATACATAGAATTAATACTTACCATTATACTTAGACTTAATTCTAAATTATTATTAAAATGGGTATATAGAGGTTGTTGTCCATAGAGGTTGTTGTGAAACACTTAACATATCATAAAATTTTTTATCTTCACTATTTGGTTTCTCCTTGATATTAATATTCGATATATTTAAGATATTAAATCAACCTTAATCTTTAACAATTTGGAGACCAACAACATTGTAAGCCATGTCTTTAAATCTATTTCTTTTGGTCACTTGGTGTATTAATGGAACAAGTTTATCCCTCAACATGTCATGTGTCTCTATAGCTTCCATGATTACACTTGCCATAAGGTTTTGAATACTAGTAATTCAATAAAAATCTCTTTTATATAAATACACAATATTGTATCTATTTGATATATCACAAAAAATTTTATCTTGATCGGACATGAATATCAAGACAAAGTTGAATCAGAAACTTCCGAAATTAATTTCAGGACCTTTCGAACTCTGATTTCACCAAACTTATAGTTGAACTGAAAATCTCAAAAATATGAAAGCATGTTTAGATGCTTCAAAGCTTACAAAGATACAATTGATTGCTCTGGGTCTAATTTACCTTAATTATCACTAAAACATGTGCAAAGGTGATACATTAAAAGATTTGTGTGTGAGATTATCCGTTGTGCTCAAATTAGAATAAAGTTGAGAGAGTACTTCAATTGATGTTTAGAATTCCAAAACTTTTGTAGGAAACCTATTTATGACATTAGTATTAATAAACTCTCCCCAATATGATCTTGAAACATTTCATCGAAATAAGAAGGCTCTATTTGTGACTAATAAGTGACATTTTTCATTTTTGCAATTTCATTTATTAAGGAATATTAAATATTAATGCATGCATGAAAACTCATAGATCAATCCAAAACATTTTCAATATAGAGGCATATTTTTGTTAAAGTGATCCTTTTGAGATGCTAGAGCAACAAATAAAAGTCATCACAATCATATAATATATAAATAATCATGTTTACAAAACATTCAATAATAAAGTAATTTTTTCAGTAAATACTAAATACGAGAGTCAAGGACTACCAAATGAATTACGCATGTGATGTGCTTGAAGTCGAATTGAGCGACTCAACGCAACAAATCCAACGAGACTAAGCAAGCTGAAGTCTGACATCATTAAGACACTCAAAGTCATGATAAACAGTCCATGATCAAAATAATCAATATTATCCATCCATAAAAAAGCACTCACAATATGCTCTTGATCTTCTTCATATTTACTAGTCATGCCGCTCTCAAAAGATTATAAATAGACTCCACATTCTTCACAAGAGAAAAAGAAGGATGAAGATGAAGCAAAAAAGAGAAACCTAATATATGTCTTGCCACCAAACTCCCCGACCACTATAAGGCCACAGGCCGTCTCAAGTCTTCTGCCCGGCCACCAACCGTCACCAGACTTCCGCCCGGCCACCGATTGACGTCAGACCTTAACCTAACTCTTCAAACTATTATAATTTCAACATCCTCGAGTGTCAAGACGGTTCAATTTTGTAACAAATTTAAAAAATAGTATAATCATTTTAACTGGGCGTGACCCCATAATTTTTCATTTTTCTTGGGTTTTACACGTAAAAACCCTCGTGGTTTTAAGTCCTATGTTTATGTGTTAGATATCCGTACAATGTTAAGATGATAAATCTTCTCACTCTACTACCACGTATATTCTAGCAAGCAATACTATTAATTATAAATTTTGATTTTTTTTAATTTTGAATATGGAAATATTATTATATAATTTCCATGAGAATTTTATTGTTGACATTCGAAACCAAGCTATAAATTACCCAACTCATATAAAAATTTATTTGTTATTCCTCTTCTTATGATTTCATCA
Source organism: Dendrobium catenatum (assembly GCF_001605985.2). Lineage (NCBI taxonomy): Eukaryota > Viridiplantae > Streptophyta > Magnoliopsida > Asparagales > Orchidaceae > Dendrobium > Dendrobium catenatum. The sequence continues at coordinate 81,092 of NW_021320093.1, forward strand.
TTGTACATAATATTATGATATAATCTCATATTCATATATTTATAACAACATTAAAAATATGATAAGTCGCATTCGCTCCATTTAAATTAATGCTTAAGTAAATAAAAAAACTTGTCATATACAATGTCGTCGATTAAGTGAAATAGTAATAACATGAATGAAAAAATTGCAGACGAAGTCAAAGACTAATAATGCTCTTTTATTTTAAAATATATATATAATTGTAATATGCCTTCATATTTATTAAACTTGTGCAACTAAAATATTACTCATGCATAAATACAAATTGTTTAGATGTATAATTCCTACTATAAGAACATTTATAATCAATAAAAAAAAGTTTGATTAACCCAACAAGATCATATGTGAAGGCACAAAATAACAATTTCTTTAATTTAAATTAAAATAATTCTTTATGTAAAAGCTTTTTAACTCTCTTAAGATGCACTAAATGATAATCTTATATTTGGTTATAGATTAAAATATCAGCAAAGCAAACAAACAAAAAATTTAAAATAAAAGGTAATAGTACATAATTATTTATCTTCATGAAAATACAAAGTGCATTTGTTAACTCAGCGATGTATCACAAATCATTCGTATGATATATCTTTAATCTTAAAAGTATTATTTCATTCATAATATTTCTCATTTAAATATGATAATAATCTCTTCTAAAATCAATCTTAAAAAAATATCACATGAAAATTCATCACTTATAGCATATCATTCAAATGAGGACTAGAAAAATATGTATATTGAACAGTGATTTTATTATAGGTTTTACCATCCAATGACACGTGACAAATACATCTTTCTTAGAGAAAGTAAAGCACATTTTTCCCAAGGACTTATGATTTCCTTAAAAAATGTAACTCATCAAATTGCATTTTAAGTTTAGCATGTTATATTAGATTCATATTATAATGAGGCATAGAGACAATGATGATTAATGAAGTAGATTAGTAACATGTTGTCTGGCTCCCATGCATAATTCCTTAGAAATTCTATCAACAAAAAATGTCCTTAAATTAATCAATACTTAATTAACATCATAATGCAATAGCTTCAAGTACCAAGTTATTTAACAACATCTACTAAGGCATATATCACACCTTATGAACTACTCTATTTGAAATGCATGTTTGCTATTAATATGCAAAGAGTTTTTCACTTCATTGGGGGCAATAGTTTCTTTTATTGATTAAACTTTATTCTTTAGTTTTGTAAGCTTTGGAAATATCCTTCTCTTATTAGCCTTGAAAGCACATATATCAGACCTCCCAAAATGAATAATATTTAAACCATAAAGCTAGGGTCTATCCAAAATAATATGAAAAATATCAATGGGGAGTTTTATCAGTATAAATAACTAATTGAATTATAACAAAAAAAAAACTTTAGAATAAAAAATGACAATCTTATCCCATGTTATCATATGTGATTGTTAATGAAGTTTAGGCTTTAAATTCAAATGGTTTAGGATAAACTTGGACATTATTTGCATTGGGATGAGCTTAAAAATCATTGAATTTATGCTGTGATGAGTGCTTACATATTATGTCGAGAACTACACTAATTTAAGTGCAAATCTAAGGATTTTGAAACTCATCTCTATATAAAATGTATCATTACCCTTTATTTTGTTAATATTATGGTTCATTGATTATTATTATTTCAAGCTTTAGTTAATTCTCCCGATATATTTTGTTGAAAAATGAACTTCAAGAGGCTATCTTTAAATGATAATAAGATTGACATCCTTCCCCTGAAAAGTGAACTAATTGCACCAATGGAAGTAGCTAATCAATCATCAACAAAATTTTATTTTTGATGTTTCGTCTTATTTTCTTATCTTGGGTTAGTGTGATTACAACATTATATATGTTAATAATAAGTGGAAAAAGAGTTCATAGGGTCAGAAGCTTATTTTGCATCAGAAAAAAGCTTTACTATATGAATTCAAAGGTTTTAAGGTTATGCTGGCTAAGATTAAGATGAGTTTTCTAGGTCATTAGTATGGATTGGAAGAACAACAACAACAACAACAACAATAGCATTAAAAAAAACAACAACAATAACATTAAGCCTTTATCCCATAATGTGGGGTCGGCTACATGAATCATTTTTCTTCATTGTTTTTTGTTTAGAGACAAATTATCCTTAAAATCTAATAAAGTCATGTCATTTTTAATATTTTATAACCAAGTATTTTTAGGTCTACCTCTACCTTTCTTAACATAATTCAAATCAAATACATCTACCTTCATAACCAGGTCATCAAAAGGTTGTTGTTTTATGTGACCAAACCATCTAAGACAACTCTCTCTAATCTTATCTTTCACTGGAGATACTCCAACATTTTCACATATATGCTAATTTTGTGTATTGTCTCTAAGACTAAAGACACTAATCCACCTGAGCATCCTCATCTCTATAACACTTAACATAATATTATGCTCCTCGTTTAATGGCGCATTATTCTACACTATAAATCATTACATGCTCACCACCATCTTATATATTTTTTCCTTAACTTTGAGCGGGATTTTTATATCACATAACAAGCCAGAATCATTCCTTCACTTCAACCATCCAACTTGAATTCTACTAATAATATCCCATATACCATCACTCTAAACAAATTGACCAAAGATATTTAAAACGTGTACTCTTATTAATGACTTTATCGTCCAAAGTTGCAATCCCACCAATAGATGTATTATTACTAAAATTACACTCTATATATTTAGTTTTAGATCTACTAAAATAAAAGCTTTTAGTTTCTAAAGTTGGCCTCTATAATTCAACTTTACCTTCAACTCCTTCTTTAATCTTATTAATAAGAAGAATATCATTAGAGTATACACCTGGGTATAACCTCTTGCAAATGTCTAGTAAGAACAACCCTGACTAAATAAAAAATATATGGGTTTAAGGTTGTTCTTTGATATAATCCAACTGAAATAGGAAAATATTTAGTCAAACCACCTTGTGTTTAAACACAAGTAACATCTCATTCATACACATCCTTAATGAATTGAATATAAGCATTATTAACCACTTTCTTTTCTAAAACTCTCCATAGTACTTATTTTGGAACTTTATCATATGGTTTTATCAATAAATATCATATGTAGATCCTCCTTATTCTCTCTATATGTCTCCATAAAACTTCTCAATAAATATATAGCTTATATAGTAGACCTACCTGGCATGAATCTAAATTAATTTTTAGAAACATTAGTATCACACTCACACATCACCTATGCTTTATAACTCTCTCCCATAATTTTAAAGTATAATACATTAACATAATTCCTCTATAATTTACACAATCTTATGCATCACCTTCATTTCTTAAAAATATGAATCAACACACTCATTCTTCACTCATCTGGCATATTTTTAGGCTTCATAATAATATTAAAAAGTTTAGTAAGCCAAGAAACTTCATCTCCTAAGCATTTCCTCAGATCTTTTGGAATATCCAAAAACTTTTCCATAATTCATTTTCTTTAAAGTCTCTCTAACTTTGGTTTTACTAATACACCGATAAAAACAAAAATATTTATTTTCATTTAGGCTGCTAAGATCACTAAAGTCAATCTCATTCCCACAATCTTCATTGAAAAGTTTAGCAAAATCTCTCATCCACTTTTCTTGAATATCCTATTGTAATAAAAGCACTTTTTGATCTTCATCATTAATATACTTCACTTGAACTAAATCCTAACTATTCATATCTCTTTGTTTCACTAACTTATACATATATCTTTCAAAGAAATCTTCTATTTGAGGGGAGCTTTCTAAGTTAAAAAAGAACAATTAATGAAGTGAGATTATAACAAAATGTAAAAGGGCAAAAGCCATAGAACTTCACTATGGATTATCAATGTTAGGGATTTAAGTTTTGGTGTTATTTCTTAAATATTTAGAAGTTTTTGTTTACTTTGTATTGCAAATTCATATTTAACATTAAGTTGTCTTTTGATCTCATGATAGTGACAATATATATTCGGAATTTATTGTAATTGTAATTGCCCAAGTCTATAAAAAAGTGGGGCTGGTTTATGATCTATTACACTACTTTTGTTCATTTATAATTATGGCTACTTATGGAAAATAGATTGTGGTTTTGTAGTTGTCCGTAAATTTATCTTTTAAATTATTATGGGGAAAATAGTTTTTGAATGTTGTGGGCATTATAATTCTTTGCAAAGTTTTCTTACATCGATTTATTTATAATTTAGAAATTTAATATATTTTATATTATTATTTATTAAATGAGTCAGGTCATGAGTTTATAATCGAGTTGGGATTGGTTTAAACTTGGCTTGTTAGGTCATCAAATTTGATTCAACAGATATTTATCAAGTTGAGCTTAAGCCGACTTATGTTTGGACATCCCATTAAACAAATAACCCCATTTTATTTCTTTTCTATATAACTTGCAGAACTTTTACACAAATGATAGGGTATTCTCACATGCTTAACCCTTTGTTTTGGGATATATCATTTTCCATAACTATCAAAAGTATATTAAGTATTGAAAGAAAGTATTACAATAAACCTATTAATTATTATGTGATCCTCATTGTTGTGCCTAAGAGCTTTTTCTTTACAACTTGATTATTTTGACTCTTATTTAAATAGTCCATGGATTAAACCAGACATTTAATATAGTATGCGATCAAATGAAACCCTGCAAATAGTTAGGACATTATTTTGTCCATTTTCTCAAGCAATCTCAATGGATTTTGAAACAAACAAAATAATGTTCATAACATTTTACAACTAATTTAAGAATTAAGGCAATTTAAATGCGATTTATTTCATCAAATGCTTGTGTCAACTAAAGTTGATGTACACAATAGTAGATGATATATGTAACACTATGTTCCTTCATAATCTCCTTATATATATTGAGATTAAAAAAATTATATAAATGTAAATAATAACAAACTAACAATTTTAAATTAAAATTTTATCCACTTTGTAATATCTCTAATGAAGTGTAATTTTACATCAATATGTTTTGAACGTTCATGAAACAGAATTTTTCATGAGATGAATTGTACTTTGGTTATCACAAAAGCTTGTAACTTTTCTTTTTCAGAACCCAACTCATCAAGAAGGTCATTAAACCATAAACCTTATTTCATACCTTCAGTTGCAGCAGTGAATTGGGCTTCAGTTGAAGACAAAACTACTACCCGTTGTGGAGAAGACTTCCAACTAACAGTTCAATTAAATACAGTAAAAATATAAACATAAGTTCATCTTTTGGTGTCAAGACAGCAGTATAATCTGAATGTGTAACTCTTTAACAAATCTCCATTCATAGCTCCACCTTGGAACAATAAATCAAAAATAGATGACAGAGAACCAAACAATACATCGCTATACTCTTGTAAAATATAGGAAAACTGCCCCAACATCCCAGCATTCAGAAGTAGCCAATTTGAGAGAATCATAGTTTGAATCCTGTAGCATATTCAGTGTCAAATGGAAGATAAGAAATAATTATTTCAGCATATAGCACATTCATTAGTACAATGGCTCGGATTGTAGGAATTCACAAGATACATACCTACAGGTGCAATATAGGAGACATAACTCAAACCATGAAGCTTTATCCTAATTTTGTAGTAGCAAGCCAACAACATTAGCATCATCCCAAATGCTTAATGCATGATTCAAAGTATGTATCACTCAAATTGCAAAGACAACACCATCATAATTATATGAAGCATATTCCAATAGTACTGAACATTTGTGTCAGCAGGAAGATAAGAAATAATTGTTTCAGCATATAGCAGATTCAGTAATATAGATTTCAGCATAGAAAACATTTGGTAATGAACATTTCAATATATGATTTATTAGAATTGCATTGCAGTGGTATAAAATTTGATGTAGTCTTCTACCATCTAAACAGGAATTCTTATTATCTATGATGGCACTTAAAAATGTTGAACGAGATACTGTATTTTATCTAGTTCTAAAGCCTACAATGCATATGAGGACTCAAAGTTATCTCGTCTATAAAGACAACATATTTTAAAAATTGGTCTTAGACCATCAATACTTTTCTTCTTTAACATCTGCATTCTAATCTAAAATAAGCTAAGATAAAATAATTGTAAAATCCAACCTCAAACGCCATAGTACTTTGAAACATTGAATTAAAACAACAGAAACTTCTGCGCAAATAAAATAAACTTATTAAAAAATATATATATAATTTCATCTAACTCAATTATAATAATTTCTACAACAAATTCATAATAAAAGTTTGATATCACATACTTAATAGTTGAGGCTGATAGATTGCAGTTTAGTGTTTTAGAAGTTAAAGCAGAAAGAAGTATTACAAATGATTTCTAAATCCAAAGTAAAGCAGAAACAAGAAGTGCAAATAACTTTGAATCAAACACATGAGTCAATGATGACATCCTTATGTGCATATATACGTGCATGCTTATAGAATAGATTTTACAAAACAAACTTAAACATAACAACCCTATTTACATTGATCTAAAAATCAAAACAAATCACTAAGCCCGAGTCATAATGAGATAACATATAGCCATGTCCAAATTAAGATCAAACAGATTGGCTTCAAACTAACTTTAAAAATGAAAGTCAGATCAGCCAAAAATCAGTTCATTTATAGTCGTATATTACAACCAAACCTCTGTGCATATCAGAAACAAAAAATTGGAATTCTCAAAACATAAGAAACAATGGTGCAAGCCCAATTCAATTTAAGTTTAAATTAATCCAAAATAGATAATCATTAACTCAGATCAAATAGACAGTTGCACAACTCAAAGCAGAAACCAATTGCACGGCCTAGCAAACACAAAAAATCATCAATGCAGACCAAAGTTTGAACTGCAAGTTGACAATTTTTAGCTTTAAAACATTACATATTTAAAATAAATCATGACAAAGTAATTCTGATGGAATAGTAAAGAGAAACAAATAAGTTATTGTAATTCTTGTGACCAAAGCCTTATTGCTAGCTCATCGAACAAGAAACCTGTGCAGACACTAAGGACTCCATTGTTCACCCACATCACAGGTTTCATGTTCAGTGTTTTGTTTATGTTAAAACTTATAAGGAAAATTTAGCGCACGAGACTCAACAAGTTCAAACTAACTCCACTACCAAACATGAAGATAATGAACATTACCTACACAACGATGCTATCTATGAGAATCCTCTGTAGACTCTATAGCCAAGGTAATTGGTCACCTTCTGAGTTACGAGATTCCTTGAGTTCATTCCTTAATGCAGTTGTCCAAGTTTCAATCATTCCAATGGTGTTTTTTACTAGAGAAAACTTCATGGATTCTGACTTGATAACAAAAGGTCGGTGTACAAAAGAAGGAAAATATCCTTTTGTCTGGAGAACTATTTGAAATAAGCTATCAAGCTTACGAGAAATCTCCAAGTAAACTCTAATAAATCTTCATAGGAGAAGAGTGGATGATGTAGCCTAGTGGATACAGCGATTGACTTATAAGATAACTAGGAGTGTGGATGACTTGCATGATGTGAGAGGGGATCTACGGTGGTGAAGATGAGGGCATGGGTATCGCAGAAATGATCGATCACTCTCACTCGAAGTTGGGCATTTACGTCATTTTTTTCCTTCAAAATTGTGGAAAGCAGTAGGCCGCGGAAGGCGGTAATATGTCACGAGAAGCATCCCTGTGCTACAAAAATTTTGCTGATGGTCCCCGCCACAATGCCCCAAACGACCACTGAACTGCTTTCTATAAAGTAAAGCTGCAGTGACGCCATCCTAAACGCACCCTTAGTTTGTTTCCCATATAATAATCACTTCTACTTAAAAATGGTCTTACGACTTCTTAAGAAAAGTGTGGAGATTTTAGAGTATTTTGTTGTATGAAAATTGTTAAATTTGCTTAAAAAATAAATAGGTCTGTAACATATAGCTTTCAATACTTCATGTTCATGTTTTAAGATACTTTTATCTTTATGTTATTGTAATTTTTGAATTTAATTTTTGTTTACCCAATGATGGAAAGCAACCGATGAACTTATGTAGTTTATGTGCTCTTTGGACATGTTATTCCTTTGGTGTGCTAGCTTCTTTGGGTGCTTTGTGTTTGGGCTGATTTGGGTTTGTTGGGGGGTGGATGAGTTGTTGTCTGCTTGGTGGTTGTTTGGTTTATGTATCTTTCCTAATTTCTCCTAGCTTGGTTGTTCATGTCCCATTGTTGTCCCTTGGCTTTCCCAATTCACTAGCTATTCGATTCCTGTTGTTGTCCCTTAGCTTTCCCGATTCCCTGGCTTTTCGGGTGGGCATCAGCTGAGCCTTCGTTGCTGCCTTTTTCTTCCCCTTTTTTGGTTGGTTGTAAGGGGCGGTTGTGGCTAGTTGTTGTCTTCCTTTTCTTTCCTATTTAAGTTAGTGTTTTGGGCTGTGTAGGGAGTTTTTTGGAACTAAAAAAAACTATTCAAAATAAAGTTGCTGGATTGCCTTAGAATGTTGTATGCTTCACAATAAAAATATTTGAGCCTTTTATAATATTAGTTGCAACACAAGCAATAAAAAGATGAAAACCTCATTTTCTTTCCTATTTAAGTAAGTGTTTTGGGATGTTGTAGGGAGTTTTTTGGAAGTAAAAAAAAACTATTCAAATTAAAGTTGCTGGATTGCCTTAGAATGTTGTATGCTTCACAATAAAAATATTTGAGCCTTGCATAATATTGGTTGCAGCACAAGTAATGAAAAGATGAAAACTATGACCAATCAAATTTAACATTTTCAAAAATAGTTGATGAGATTCAAATGAATAAGAAGTCTAAAAAAAAGGGGTTAGAATAAGTTTTCTAATCATCATATTTGTTTTAAGATAATTGCAATATAAAAATGTATTGCTTAGTTGTCCATATATTGCATTAATTTCAAACCAAATTTAATAGTTAGAAAATTAACCAGGTGGTGCAAAAAAATAGCTACATTTGTGCTCCCTCCCATAGCATTCACCACTTCTTTGCAAAGTTTAATAGACAAAGGAAATGACACTAAATATCAACCCAAAATAAAGCTAAAAATCAACATTGAAGAGATGCATATCATCCCTTTAAAGAAGTTTATCAACATTGAAGAGACGCCACCGTGGCCTCCTGTGCGGGAGAAAATGAAAGGGACTGAAACTATTCGGTCCCTTAAGGCATTCGACGGTTTAGAGATTTTCCAAAGGACCACCTTTCCCTCTCATGCATTTATTTTTCATTAAGATTCTCAAGTGCTATTAAGTCATTTAGAAAAAAATTGAAAACTTGTTTGATTTTTAATTTCAAATCTATGTAAAATTCCATATATGTGCTTTATACCGATTTGCTCAAAATTTTATATAAAATTTTATAAAATTAATTTCATCAAAATCCAAATAATTTAAAATTTCACTTAAATTTTGTTGTGATGCATCGAGATACGTGCAACGCTTATGATCATTGATTTCAGGTTTTACACAAATCACCCAAAAATTCACATAGATACCCCACATGGATATAGAAATTTCACGAATTTCACAATCAAGCACACACAAAGAGAGTTCACATAATTCTTACAGCCAAATCAACATGCATAGTTCAAACACACATGCAAAGAACATAAGCAAACACATGCACATGTCAATGATGAAAGTTTGTTAGGGATGTTAGACCTTTATGAACTGGCCCAAGGCTAATTAAGAGAGAGGTGAATTGGTTTTTTAAAAAACTTTAAAATAAAACTCAAACTAAAATTCACCACAAAGAAAACACAATGCGAAAATAATAAAGGAAAGAACACACCAGATTTATAGTGGTTCGGTCAAACCTTGACCTACATCCACTCCTCGAAGGCACCCTCCGAGTATTGCACTAAACTAAGTGTCTCTCCTTTAGCCCCCACAGCTAGGCGGAGAATCCCTTACAAAATCACTTCCACCTTCCCCGGTGCGGCGGAGTAGCCGTACCATTTGACACCAAAGAGATCTTCTTCTTCTGTGAACTTCCCTCAAGAAAAGCCTTGAATCCGATGGTACTAAGGTGTAAGCTCGCTGAAGCAACCGTGTGGAATCCCCCTCCACACTCCCTTGAGTCCCCTTCCAAGGATCTTCTCCCTCTCTCAAACTCCACCCTTTCCTCTTTCCCTTTCAAGCTCTCTCTTCAAGTTCCCTCCAAAAGAACAAAGCTACAGTGGCTTCCAAAGACACTTACCAAGTGTCTTGTCAAAGCTTAAATAAAAGATCTCAAAATGAGCTCATTAATGCAATTTGCCAACATTATCTTCCAGACCTATATAAATATCGGTCTGACCGATCAACGTAAATTATGCTCAATCAGCCCGGTCGGTTAGGGATGATCAGAAGATTTTTAGTCATATCATCCAGGCCAATACAATATCATCCTGGTCGAGTAGTTCAAATCAGAGAAAAATCATCCTAAACATCGCCCTGAATAGAAGCAGGTGGATGATAAATCGTCCTGGCCGATCCTGCGATCGGCCCGGCCAATGTGATCGAGCAAATCACCATTAATTGCTTTCCTTAATTATCATATTTATTTAGTCATAATTGTTAACATCATCCAGGCCGATGATATGGATCTTCCTGGCCGATGTCCAAAAAGAAATAATTCCTAAATAGATATGGCGGGAGATTCTTTCTAATTTGTGCCTATCGTCTTGGCCGATACAAGGATCGTCCAGGCCGATCGACTTAATGACGGCTACCTTAATCAGGATTCCCTAATTCGGGTTTCTATTTTTGAACCGATCATCCAGGCTGATATAAATATTGTCCCAGACGATGTTATCAAAAATAGTAAACTCTAGGGAAAAGATAGAAATTCTCCTAAGGTGTGTATGAGCAAGGCTACAAAGCATTAGGAGCCACACCAATTACAAAGACTCAAGAAAGGAAAAAGGTGTACAAAGTGAATTAGACCTAGTTTACCCTATCTTGAGCTGGTTCCAATTGCAGTCTGATCTTGTGAACCTGAAATGTCAGTAGGCAATACAGTCGTAGAGAAACAAGAGTGATTACTATCATCAAAATCATAATCCATGAATCTAGATCCGCAATAAATGATAGCTAACTAATTATATTTATCCTTTAATCAAGTTTAATTAGTACATTAATCACACTTAGTTAGATATTTTAATGACACCTTAATTAGTTGTTCATTTGCTTAAGGCTTTTTTAGTCATTAAACACCACATGCATCAGAAAAATGCACACACAAACACATTAGATACATGCACACAAACACACAAACGAAAACACAAGAAGAACATATTATCTTAACATTTTTGGCTTAATACACAACACATGCTTACACCATCTAACAAATTTAAGTTGTTGTTAACACCATCTAAAGATTTAGGTTACTAAACAAGTAAGATTTACAACTAAAATAGCTCGCTGGATTGTCGTCAATAACTGGCTTCCCTTTGGCTTCCCATTACAAAGCACAATTGGCTTGCTATAGTAAAAGAAAGGAATCAAATATTTTAAGAAAATATTCCAAAATAAATTACCATAAACATACAAGAATGCAATAGACAATTTGATAATAGAAAGCCACCTAGGTTTCTTATAATTGGACATTTTCAATAGTGCTAGACTCCTTCAGCAAGTTTAAATGCTACTATTGTCATCCCACCCAATTCACAAGCTTAGTTAACCCCAAGCAATTTGTACTGATACACTTCTTTCCCTTCATTATTCATTGAGGCCTTTCCCAACTTCATGAAAGCACCAAATAATCTACGCTGGATGAATTTCTAGCCACCTATAAATTGCCAACAAAAATGTAGTGTGGTTTAATGTTCAAGAAATAGGAAGAAAATTTATTGAATCAAAAAATTGGGAAGTATAGAGAACCTAGTGGGGGTTTCTTAATTCAAGAAAATGGGTAGTTTGCCTTCCCCTAGAATTTTTTGAAGACCAATATTGAATTCCACTAGTTGATTGAGAGCTCTAAATCTTTGTTCTACTCTATTTTGCACACTAACAACCCACCTGGTTCTCCCAATTCAACCAAACTAGTTGTAGCTGTCCTTTCACTTGCAAGAAGAAAGGAACAAGAACAAAAAAAAGATTAATCTAATCACCCACTCCCTAGGCTTGCGGATCAACTATGACTTTCACCAAAGATACTCGCTTAAGTCACTGACCACCCAACCGACAACCATAAGAACATTAAAGAATTCCTTGATAGCTACCTGAGAATGATAAGAGAGTCTAGGAGTCGCTTATGGCAAAGTCCTACACTCCACTACAATACCTTTACTTACCACAGTTCTCTAAACATGGAGAATCCACCCTAAAATGGTAAATCCTTCCCAAATTTAAGGTAACCTATGACAAAATTATCCAAAAATCTAATTTCTCCCAAAGAGATGAGCATAAATAGACTGGCTTCACCTTTCAACCTTTAAACCATTTTAAGGACAACAATAATAAAAGAAAAGATACAATTATAAAGGTTGTTGTAATGTACAAAAAAAGAAAGTTCATACAAATAGATCTAAAGCCCCACATTAGTTATTAAAAACCCAAGAGTATATAACTCTCATATAGATTTATATAATATGAAATAAATTCTTAAAATAGTTCAAGTTTTATCTAGACATTCACATGCACCAAACCCTAGCACGCCGTGACAAATTTGAAGCTCTATAAGGCTGATGGTAGTGCTATAAAACTATAGGGTAAACATTTGGCAGTATTAATCTACCTCTCATGTCACCATCCGTTGAAGGAACTTGCTGAAACAACTGCTCATCTGGAGGTATGCACTCCTCAAAGCGATAACCAAAAACTGGCAGTCCTGACATTATCTGAAGATCTGAAAGAGTTATCGTGAGATGCTATACCCCTATAAAACAAGTACCTCTTCATGAGTCCCAAAACTTAATTAAGCCATGGGCCTTATAAGAAGGATGGCGCCCGTAGTAAAACAGCGAGGCACAAACTGCCTCGTAAATTCCCACCACCTACAGTGTACCTATGTGCACCTGAAGAATATAGCCGGCCCAGTAAACATTATCGCTGGCTGAGCTGTAAACCTATCAAATTGCTGACTCCCTCGACCACTCTAAAGGAAAAGACTGTAACTGATGATGCCTCAATTGAAAGTTCGTTAGGGATGTTAGGCCCTATGAACTGACCTAAAGCTAATTAAGAGATAGAGGTGAATTGGTAAAAAAATATATTTCAATCAAAACACAAATCAAATCCAATATCACCACAATAAAAACCAAAGTGCAGAAATTAAATGCAAAAGTAATAAAGAAAGAACACACCAGATTTATAGTGGTTTGGTCAAACCTTGACCTACGTCCACTCCTTGGAGGCACCCTCCAAGTATTGCACTAAACTAAGTGTCTCTCCTTTAGCCCCCACAGCTAGGCGGAGAAGCCCTTACAAAATCACATCCACCTTCCCCGGTGCGGCAGAGTCGCCGGGTCCTTTGACACCAAAGAGATCTTCTTCTTTGGTGAACTTCCCTCGAAATAAGCCCTGAATCCGACGGTATTAAGGTGCAAGCCTGCCGGTGCAACCGCGTGGAATCCCCCTCCACACACCTTTAGTCCCCCCCTCACAGGATCTTCTCCCTCTCTCAGACTTCACCCATTCCTCACTCCCTTTCAAGCTTTCTCTTCAAGTTTCCCCCACAAGAATGAAGCTACAATAGCTGCCAAGGACACTTACCAAGTGTCATGTTATAGCTTAAATAGATTATCTCAAAAAGAGTTCATTAATGCAAGTTGCCGACATTATCATCCAAGACGATAGGCATATCATCCTGTACGATCAGTACAAATTCAGCTCATCAGCCCGAGACGATTTGGAATGATCAGAAGAAAATTGGTTACATCGGCCTGGCCGATATCACGATCGTCCCGGCTGATTAGTTTAAAACTGATTTCAATCATCCTGATCATCGCCCGGAATCAATGATGGCCGATGTAAATCGTCTAGGACATCATCCCGGCCGATCCTACGATCATCCTGGATGATGTGATCGTATCAAAGCCATTAATGCTTTCCAAAGATACCATATCAAATTAGGCATAATTGAGTTAGATCGTCCTGGATGATGTGTATATCGTCCTGGCCGATTTCCTAAAATAAAGAATACCTAATCTGATTATGGTCGTTGATTGTTTCTAAATTGAGTCTATCGTCCTGGCCGATATAAGTATCATCCAGGCCGATTAACATATGATGGCTGCCTTAATGAGGATGCCCTAATTAGGGTTTCTGTTTTTGGACAGATCATCCAGGACGATATAAACATCGTCCCGGATGATGTTACCAAAAATAAAAATCTTTAGGGAACAACATAAAATCTTCCAAGTTACAAATCATCAGGTGCCAAACCAAATACAACAGACTCAAGAAAGGAAAAAGTGTACAAACTGACTTAGGCCTATTCTACCCAATCTTGAGCTGGTTCCAAATTACAGTCTGATCGTGTGGACCTGAAATGTTAGTACAAAAGGCAATCGTAGAGAAATAAGAATGTTTGCTATCATCAAAATCATAAACCATAGATCAGCAACATCAACAGACTTGACTGTCCAACTAGCTCAACTGTGACTATGACAAGCACTAAAATGTTGCAGGTACCTCAGATGATCTAAAAAACTTAACGCTCAAGAGGTTGGTACTCCCTACAGTATAGTCTGAGGTAAGTGACCTAGTAGTCTGGATCCTCAAAAATAACAGAGTCCTCAAAAAGCTCTGGAAGTAAGGGGAGCAGACAAAGAAGTTGTTAAAGGTGTCTCGCCCCCGCAGCATATCCTAGTGCTACTCTAGTCTATCCAGAATATCAATGCTGCTATGGGAATCCCGCCTGTCGATCGCATCCCAGATAAAAAATGCTAAAAAAGGAGGGGGCTACTAAAGATCGTCAATCGACTTCCAATAAATGTGATGTGCTTTGGACATGTACCGTATTTATTGGGAGGCATTTGTTGACCCCTATCACTCAAACTACATGAAAAAAAGATGAGAATGACGAATCAAGTAGCACACGTGTTGGCACGATGCACCACTTAAAAGGTCAAATGACCTCTGAATGCTAAATAGACTGCGACATTATGATCAGAACATCAAATTCTGATAGGTTGAGGCACCTCGCAAAATGCGGATGAAATCTCTGGGTAGTGTCTTATCTAAAAACTCATATGCCTTCCCAAAATTTACCTCGGAACTTAATTCCGTTAAAACTCCCCCGAAGAAGCACAACAGGTGGAGGCCGGGGCCGAATTTTTGGAGCCACAGTCATTAGAAGACTCGACAAATATAGTAATTAGTGCAATGTCCACAACATATATTGGCATCTCATGGAATCATTCACTGTTAGTTGCACCGAGGAACCTCACAGCACTTGCCTCTCATTGAGGGGTACATTTTCATAATTTGAGGGAAGGGCCAGTTTACTTAAATCCTCCTCAACCATCATAACCTCACTTATCCCCACCTTCTCTACCCTCTCTAGAAAAGGATTGATAGGCTCAATTAGACCCATGCTCAATACACACACCATAACCATCACCTCATTCATATTCATCAATGAGCTTGATTTCTTTCACTTGCCCTGCTCTAGTTTATATTTATGGAGGGCAACCATTTTCACCCTCTTAAGACTCACAACGCTTAGCTAAATAATATTAAATTTATCCATTTCCAATGAGTTGAGTATTATAATAGATGTTCAAAAGAAAATTTTGACTACATTGTACTCTCGGATGCTTCCTAAAGGTTGGCATATGCATCAGGTCAAATCAAATTCATAATGAGGATTCTATATGCCACTTGAGACCACGGTAATGATAAGATGGTAACTCATGCTTACTTACCTATTTAATGATTTTTAAAAGTAATAAATGATCATATTTAATTCACTTATATTTTTTATAAATCACCATTCAATGGGTTAAGTTAATCGATGAACTAAATATATAATTATACTTGCTTATATGTGTAATCTATAAGTTCCTAACAAATATCGACCAAGGAACTTAGGGGGGTGACTCAATGAAGGAGAATTAGATCTCATAGCAAGTTAGTTAACCTAGCTCATTTATTCAAAGACACTCCACAAAAAATATCGCCTTGATAGGCTAGGATGAGGAATTTTCATCATCAGTAAACATTTATTAGAGGACTTGTCCATATTATTCTTAGCCCTTGAGGTCATTCACCTTAGTAAAGATCACTCACCCAAAGAAAATATCTATAATCAATTCCATCTGCTTATCACTCACATCCTCAATTCAACTACAAGAAGAACAAAATTTAGAGGTCTTCACCCATAAATTCGTAGGCTTAGTCTCTCCTTTGTCAATGTCCAATTTCAATTAATCAAGCTTACACTTCACATTAGGAGGTCTAAGTTGCACCTCAATGTACTCACATGCATATCTAAAGAACCCAACTTTGAATATTCACCCTAGATATTAAATCCTAAACATTTTTCCTAAGCACTCGGCTTCTAAGACTTGCTACGAAATAGAGAACCATAGCTAGGGATCCATATGACATCCAACACATTAAGCGACGTATCTGTAACATTTTGTAATAGTCATATCATATATTGTATTTTTTTTTAGGTTTAGCCTTCTTTCTAGCCCTCTAAGTCCTCTAAATAAGAGGTAAATAGGCATATTCTAGATCTTTTTTGATCATATACTAATGATTGTGAGACTAATGGCAATTCCAGAGCTCTTTTTCATACTCTCCATACTCACTGAAATCTCAGCTAGTTTTCAAACCCTTAAACTTGTTACTTATCACCCACGATCAAATCTCATCCAACATATTGCACTATTAAATATACTAGCTTTCATGTTAATAGGAAGTATAAACACAATATTATTTAGATGAGACATTAATATACTCAAGTTAAGATCGATGTCCTATTTTTTATAAGTACCGAACAACTCAAATGCATCTCCTCAAGACTTTTTTTGGCTTCAATTAGACTTTTGCCTCTAAGCCTACTTAAGGACTAAATGATTTTTTAATATAAAAGAACAAAATAACATATTATTAAATGTTAATAATATAAAAATGTAATGCATGGAATAACTAGTTAATTAATTAATGGTAAAAATATATAATAAATGGGTCATTTAAATTAATTAAGAGCTAATAAATATTCTAATTAAGTTCCTTTATATTTTATATGTTTAATTATTATATATTTGAAGTTCTTTTTCTAAGATTGTAATCTGCCATATATTTTCTTACTTATTTTTGTACAATTTTGTTTCAAATAATAATTTAATAGGCTAAGCCTAAAGATGAATATGAGGTTAGCAAACATTGAAGATTCTTATACTATATTCATGTTTTAAAAAAGATAAATAATTTTTTAATATAATAATATTTAAAAAACTGATGAATTTTGTTTTTTTATCCAATATTTTTTTTAACATAAGTAAATTAGTTACTCAAATTGCCGCCTCCATCAAAATCTGCATGCCAATCATCCATCTCCTTCCCCTTCTTCAATCATTCCGCTCCACCACCCACCTGAAACAAGCGCACGCCCGTCTCGTCAAGCTCGACCCCTTCCCTTTCGACGGCCGCGCTGCCGCTCATCTTTTCTCTGTCTACTTCCGGTCACCTTACCTCGATCTCTCCTATGCCTATAACATCCTCGCCGCCCTCCACTGCCCAGCCCCCTTTCACTGGAACTCTCTCATCCACTCCATCTCAGCCAGCAAATCCCCCGCTCAAGCCCTCTCCCTCTTCCGCTCCATGCTTCACCGAGGCCTCAAGCCCAACAACCACACATTCCCATGTCTCCTCAAGTCCTGCCCTTCCCTCCTCCATCTCGCAATGATCCATGCCCATGTCGTCCAGGCTGGCCTCGACGCCGACCCCTACATACAAAGCGCTCTCATTCACATGTACTCTGCCAAGGATCTGATCGCGGCCCGCCGGGTGTTCAACGCCTGCTCGAAGGCGCAGACTTTCTGCTGGAACGCCATGATCGATGGGTTCATCAAGAACGGAGAGCTAGACCTCGCACGTGCGGTATTCGACCGCATGGAATCCCGGGACGTAATTTCTTGGAACACAATGATAAATGGCTACGCCATTCTTGGTTATTTGGATCAAGCAAAGCAGCTGTTTGCTGAAATGCCACAAAGAAACGTCGTGTCCTGGAACTGCTTGCTTGCAGGGTATGCTAAATGTGGGGAAGTTGATGGTGCTCGCAGGACCTTTGAAGAAATGCCGAGCCGTGATGTGATCTCATGGAATGCAATGCTCTCTTGCTATTCGCAGAATGGGCATTCAGTGGAAGCCTTAGTCTTGTTCAATCAAATGCAATGTGCCGGTTTAAAACCAACTGAAGCCACCCTTGTGAGCTTGTTATCTGCTTGCTCTCACATTGGGGCGTTGGCTCAAGGCGAGCGCATCCATGCATTCATTAAAAACAATGGGGTTGAGCTCGACACCATCCTCAGCACCGCGCTAGTTGACATGTACGCCAAGTGCGGTAGAATAGCAGAAGCATCCAAAATTTTTCATTCTATCAAACATAAAGATGTTCTTGCTTGGAATTCCATCATTTCAGGCTTAGCAATCCATGGGCTTGTTGAAGAAGCTCTTAGCCTCTTCGACGAGATGGTGAAAAGCTTTGCCAGACCAGATGACATTACATTTGTAGCTGTGCTCAGCGCTTGCAGCCATGCGGGAATGGTGGAAGAAGGCCGTCGGCTACTCACTAGCATGAAGGGATGTTATGGAGTTGATCCAAAGGTTGAGCATTATGGATGCATCATCGATATGTTGGCTCGTGCTGGATTGTTAGAGGAAGCTATGGAGTTAACTCGAGTAATGCCGATGCAACCCAATGCGCAGGCATGGGGAGCATTGCTTGGTGGTTGCAGGATCCACCACAATAGCGATGTAGCTGAGGAAGTGGGAAAGCAGCTTCTAGACCTTCAACCAAAGCACAGTGGCAGGTAATATTGGTCTCAATTCACCTCTGTTAGTTTTGGATTTAGATCCTCTCCCATTATTATCTAAATGCACGAGGTGCAATTAGCATTATCATCTAATGCATTTTACACTGAAAAAATTTGTCAAGATATCCTGAGGCTTCAAATTTTTTTATTTGCATAAAGATTAGTGAAATTTAGGATATCATATACAACACTAATCTAAGTGCAAATATAAGGTTATTTAAGACCATCTGTATGCAAAATGTATCAGGATATCATAAATTATTATTATTATTTTGTATCGTATCATTCTATATTCTATATTCTTGAAAACAAAAACGAAGAATTCTTGCCCTTCTGATTGGATTGGATAGCTAAGATTTGAACTTATTTTTTGTTGAGAATTAGAATATTTATGGAAAAAGAAATTGAAAGTTCTACTTCAACTTCTATGACAATCTTGCACTTATATTTCCCAATCCTAATGAACTAGTTCCTATAAAGTATCATTGATCGATATGACAAAATTTTCTATATATGATACTTGGATGGGAAAAAACTATAGTGCCTTGTCCAATCAAAATGGATACATTTGTCTTGAATTGTTACAATGATTGACCCGTCCCCATTACTAAAGAAGGCAAGGATACAATGTCTAAACTATGTTGGTGATTATCTCCTAAGATACTAATAGGTGGCAATGTCAACAAATGATGATGGGCATCAAGCAATGATGCTGATGAAGGTTGACGATTGACATCTATTGTAGGATACCAATGCTCATTGTTTAACTAAGTAATCAGGCGATATCGATCAGCAAAGTGTTTGGCATTCATGAAGGAGCAAAAGCTGATGATAGTAGTTAGACTAGGCATATATCAGTTAACCAAGAATTCTAACAATGTTAATTGACAAACGCTTAGTATTATGAAGGTTAATAATTAGCATCAAGAGGTGGTTGGATCTAGGGTTGCAAATGAATCAAATGTTCAACAATCTTCAGCAAATGACTAGATTGTTTGGTTAACTGATATCTGTTGAAACTAGTTCGAAATAGTATTTCACTTTTATTTACATTCGAAACAAACGCTTGAAACTAGTTCTATTCCAATTATGTACCTTCGACCAAACTAAACCTAAATGCCATAGCTTAGAATTCTAACAATCTTCAGTTTCTGCGTTTGTTCTGCAGATACATCCTCCTCTCCAATATCTATGCCACAGCAAATAGATGGGAGGAAGCCAAGACGCTGAGAAACATGATGGCTGACCAGAGGGTTGCGAAGAATCCAGGAATGAGTATAATAGAGCTCGAAGGTATCATGAATCAATTCATGGCTGGGGACCGATCTCACCCTCAAACAGAGGACATCTACAAGAAACTCTCTGAGATTTCAGAACGTTTGAGAGCTGAAACAGAATACTTACCGGACACGAAGCAGGTTTTGGTGGACATAGAGGAGGAGGAGAAGGAGCAAATTCTCTCTGTTCACAGCGAGAAATTGGCCATTGCATTTGGTCTGCTTCATACAAGTCCTGGAGACGCCATTAGAGTTGTTAAGAACCTTCGAGTTTGTATAGATTGTCACACTGTGTCAAAGCTCATCTCAAGACTTTATAGTAGAGAGATTGTAATGAGGGATCGGAGCAGATTTCATCTGTTCAGGGAAGGTGCCTGCTCTTGTAGGGACTATTGGTGAACAGATTTATTTTACTTTTAGCTTTTGACTGTAAATTTTTTTTTTAAGAATGGGAAGGAGGAAAATTGTAAAGTTTACGTCAGCCCTCGTAACGCTTGTTTATGTTTTTACTTTAATAATTTAATTTGAATATGATTTTGTTTAATAAATAATCTCAAGCATAAGTCTTTTTTTTTTCCAGCAACACAGCTTAAGTAAGAGGTTCTTATAAAGCTATTTTTGGTTGATTTGGAAGTTCAATTATTTTATATGAATTGAAGCATAAAATAACTATAAAGGTCATGCTAGGTTTAAATAAATTTTTAATTGCTATATCAAAATTTGTATTTGATCCTTTTAGATTTAAAAAGAAAAAAAAAAACTAGCAACTATATAGAAGCTTTTTGTAGAAGGATAAGATAAATGAAAAGGTGAGTTATTGTTTCAGTTGGAAAAAGTAATCGGCCAAATTTTAACACGAGTAAATAAAGCTCAAACAATATATATTAAAATTTAAGCCATTTTTTAAATTATTTTGAGCTAGATTCTTGATGGTAAAAACTCAAGTTTAAGCAAGATTATACTAAATATTGCTCATTAAAACTGATAAAAAAAATTTCACAAAATCTAAAGAAGATTATCAAGTATTTAGATCATTTTCTTTTAAGAAAATATTTAAGGGAACTTCAAGGGTTCACACAAAACTCCCCAAGCATAGTGTACACTTCTCAATGGGATCCACTCCCAAAGTAACTCAACATCACCTTAGCTGCCGAGTTAGCAATGGAATGCATCACTGTTATCTAGCGTATTTTCTTTTAGTCAGGGCATCAATCTTGATTGTTGTTGTATTTTGACGTAAGCAGTCTGATAAACTTGAACTAGGTCAGATTCTTGCCTTATACAACTGTAGCGAAGAAACTGTACCCAACAAAGAATGGGGGAGGGCTTCCTTCCCGAGCAGGATGCACTTTCAAACCGGATTGGAGTGCCCATGGATGTGAAGCCTTTTTCTTTTGGCAGTATGAGTTTAGGTGCATGTACTGTTGTTGTAGGTAACATAGTAACTTACAAGAATCATATCTGAAGTGGAACATTCAAGAAAGGAAACTAAAGACATCATGACACATAATGGATTATAAATTATTGTTTTTGAAAAGAAAGAAAAGGTGATAGTTTTTTTTTCTTTTCATGAGAGTACTTCGCTTCTTTTGTGATGCTTCTCGAGCGTCCTTCTCTTCCTGTTAGAAGCATATGCTTAGGGGCTTCTTTTTCGAGTTCAGTGTATAGGCGACTGAATCTTTCCCTTAAGTGGAAATCTCCCTTTTTTGCTTTGATCTTATGTATTTCTTTCTCTTTATTTTTTTTCAGGTTTATTATTCTTTTCACACATACCAACCGAAAGCTGAACAAAGGCCATGTTCCCATGACCTAGGATCAACTTCATACTTAAAAGCATGGGGTGGGGGATATACGGGGGTTGGGAGGCAAGTAACCCTAAACCCAAGTGGTAGACATATTTAAAAAATGTTCCTTGAAGTTTGATTTCTTAATTGGCCTAATTAAGGGTGGGCACCTCTTCTCAATTCAAAGAAGTGCTCAGTCCTGACTCCGCATCTTACGTTTTCAACGGAAGCTAAATTGCCAAATCTGATTCGTATTGAGTATGATGTCTTCGTTTTCTTCGATGTTCCAATGCATTCCCTATTTCATTTCCTTCTTCATGATCCGCCAACCCTAAAGGTTACAACCCTCAAAGTTCAAGCGGATTCATCTTGCATGCTAGAATGACCCTAGTGCTTATCCCAAAAGGTCGCTAATATGCGAAAAGGATTTATCAGTGTTACTCCTTCCGGCTTAACCAATCTAAAGACTCACCTTCATCGTCTCACCTTCAAACACTCAGCACAAGATAACTCACTCTGAAACTTAAAGTTAATCTTTATTAGATTAAACACACTGAGCATCTATTTGATCATAACACATGTCTAGAGCGGTTCATACTTTACCTCATTTAATATTGTGCTTCTCATCTTTTTTTGTGTGTAGTTTTCCCTATAGCCCTCTAACCCTTATTGAATAAATTATAAAGAGGCACATTTTGGATCATTTTACATATGATTGAAACTTTATTAAGCTAGTGGAGCATTTTCTTTTTAGCATTCTGTCAAAATTCCTAAAAATAGCCTTTTTCATACTCATTATAAGCTCTCAGGTTGAAGTCTTTTGAGTTTTTTTCTAGTTGGGTCAAGCATAATTCTTAGACAAATTTGGATCAAATATATTAATACATGTTATAAGCATAAATTGATGCCAATGACCAGAAGAATAAACACAGCTCGATGAACAACTCAACTTTGAGTTGTTGGTGAATATGAACACTTCAAATTGCACTAGCCATTATGACCTCATAGAGATGGAGGAAAGACTGACAAAAATATTCCAAAACACCTTGATGGTGTTACGAGGCGTTGCCTAGAGAGAAAACATTTAAAGGGCCTTCTAAATCAGCTATTACAAACTTGAAAGGTTAGTACACACAAAAATGGATATACGATAGAACATAAGGGAAATCACACTTTTTTTTTAATTTTTTTATTTAAGAGAAGAAAGGAAAGCAACAACAAAAAAAACAACTCAAACAAAGAAAAAGAACATTGAACTAAATAAAATATGAACAATCTACAAACCAAAATCTACACCTCCCTTTATCATCACAGAAAAGGAGGAACAATGAAATAAATAGAAAGTACAAGCAGAAAAGTAGAAAGCAACTAAAAGAAAGATACCAACACAAACTACAACACATCACATGAATTAGAATTAAGATGGTCCCTAATCAGATGGTGGTGGTGGATGAAATTATTAGTGAAGAGCAATAAAGTGCTTTGTGAACCATTCCCTATCAGCCTCATGATGCTGCAGAAGTTGTTGGCGGCACTATAGGAGTGCGTCATTATGCTGTTATATCAGCATCTAGTGTTTATTGCAACCCTTGATATTTGAAGTAATACTCAAGTTCAAGTTGGAAAAACCCCTTTACCATAGTGGTGTAAAGGTTAGACTGGGCTACAAGGGCTAGTATTAGAGTTGGTGCTGGAGCAGGTGGGGGTATTGGTGAAGGTGCTCCTCCCCCCACCTCATCGAACTTGGGCTCATCTTCGGGCACATCCTCGTGGTGTCAATGAAAGAAGATATGAAAGGAGCCAGTAGAATAAAAGATCATGTATATGTCAGTTAGTGAGAGATATGGAAGTTGATACTTAATATAATACATAGGAAACTATGTGTCATAATGCAAGATTACACTTATGTTGGGTTGATTATAGGAAAAGAGAATTAAGGTTTTGAAAATAATAAATAAGCATGTGAGATTCATTAGTGTTGAACATGATTAAGTTTGTGACAACAAATAGAAGTGGGGTGATGTTGACTCTATCTCCAACCTTAGGATGAATCGAAGATCGGAGAACATGCTAGATGATTCGAGGATTTTGATTTAGAGAGTTAACAAGGGGCAAGTGTTAGTTCAGAGTAGCATTCCTAATTGTTATATTCATAGTGGTCCATTCATTGTCAATTTTAGATGCTAAGTTATGAGGTTTGACCCCTTCACTAGACATATGTAGCTATTGAGTGAGGTATTGTTAGTTTATTTTAATAGGATGCCTACAAACGTAGGAGGTCATGGAGGAAAAGTCAGCTTGCACTCTAAGGTTCGTAAAAATTTCAAAAAAGAGTTCATAGTTGAATAGAAAGGCTAGGGTTAAGAGGAAGTGCAAGGTGGTGGAAGCAAAAAAGTTTCATAATATGATAATTTATGACAGCTTGATTCAGGATGATTGAGGGTGTCATGTGAGCTTCTTTGAATCGATGGTATGCAGATTCATCCTCTATAGTCTGAAACCTATAATCAGTAGGATGACTAAAGGAATTTCCCTGGAGTAGACTGGCTTGCTTACCACTTGCCATGGAAATGTAAAGGATGGATTCTTAAAGGCTTAGGAGAAGAGAAGACTTGAAGGCGTGATTGAAACTTTATAATTTCCTTTATCGTATAGATTTTTCATCTGATCATACAGTACTATGAGGGATCGTACTGGATGATTAGTGAAATTTAATTTATTTGGACGGATATGTCAAAAAAGTAATCAAATCTTACAGTACGATCAGGATTGTACTGGATGATCCATGTAAAAGGAAGTGATCCCTAATAGTCATCTGGTATGACCTTTGACTAAAGGATCATATAGTACGAATAGGTGTTCATACAGTACAATGTGAAATTATTATCGTACTGGCCAATTTAATGTTTTCTAGCATCCATCAACACATGGATCGTATAGTACTAAGAGGTGGTTGTATAGTATGATCATCAATTATTGGTCAAATCAAGGCCATTGATTTCATGAGTGGTCATGACATACAAACATGTGAAAATCATACAATATGAATGAGGTTAGTAAAGTACAATGTGAGCAATTTTTTTATTTAAAAAAAATTGATATGTGAAGATCAGGGAACTTCTACTACATAGTTTTATTGACGTCATGAAATAAAAATGATAACAAAAAGAAAATAAATAAAAAACTCAACAAAAATGGAAAAACATAAAATAAATTGCTACACACATTATTGATTTCACTCTTCTTTGAATCAAGCATGAATATCAATGATATCTAGTCTACTCCTCAATCAGCTAAATGTATCATAGTTTAGGGGTTTGGTGAAAATGTTTGTCAATTAATTTTACTGGCTACATGATACGATTTTATAGCTCCCTTAACAACATGATTTCTAAGAAAGTGATGTCTAATATCTATATGCTTATTGCACGAGTGTTAAATTAGATTTTTAAAAATGAAAATGGCATTAGTGTTATCACACATGATAGGAATAGTGCCTACTAATAGTCCAAGGTCACAGATATACTGCTTTAACTATAAGACTTGAGCAACACAACTTTCTATATCTATATATTCTACCATATTGATGGATAGGGATATAGAGTTTTGCTTCCTACTAGGCCAAGAAACTAATGATTATCCTATGAATTGGTAAGTTCTTGAGGTGCTTTTCTATCTATCCTACACCCTACAAAGTTTGAGTCAAAATATCCTATAATTTCAAAAGAAGAGCTATACCTAGGATAGTAAATACCTAAGTTTTGGGTCCCTAAAAGGTATATAATAATTCTCTTAGCTGCTATCATATGGGATTCCTTATGTTCATCTAGGAATCTAGCACAAAGATATATACTAAATATTATATAAGATTAACTAGCAGGCAAATACATAAGTGATCATATTATTCCCCTATATTTTTTTTGATCCACTGATTTTCCACTTATATCCTTATATAATTGAATGGTAAAACTCATGGGTGTATTTATTGCGTCAAGACCTTCGATCACATATTTCTTTAGTATCTCCTTGATATATTTACTTTGACTAAAGAAGGCTCCATCATCTCTTTACTTAACACTAAATCCAAGAAAGTATAGAAGCTTTCCCATCATACTCATCTCAAATTATTTAATCATAGTTTTGAAAATTTTATCACAAAGATTTTCATTTGTAGATCCAAATAATATATCATCAACATAAATTTGAACAATGAGTAAATCATCTCCTATTTTCTTTAAGAATAGGGTGGTATCTACACTATCCTTAAAAAATGATCTATAAAGGTGAAATTGGCTAAGCCTCTCATACCAAGCTCTAGGAGCATGCTTCAATCCATAGAATGCCTTTTTAATTTATAAACATGATTAGGGAAGGTTAAATTTTCAAATCCAGAGGGTTATTCTACATAAACATCTTTCTCAATTACCTAATTTAGAATGACACTTACAACATCCATCTAATATAATTATAAGCCTCTAAAATATGTAAATGTTGATAGAACTTTATTGTCTTCTAACATAGATATAGGGGTAACAGTTTTCTCAAAATCAATACCTTCAATCAAATTAAACCCCTTAGCTACCTAACCTAACTTTATTCCTAATCACTACACCAAAGTCATTCACTTTATTCATGAACACCGACTTAGTTCCTATAACACTATGGTCATTAGGTCTACTAACCAACTACCATACATTATTTCTAATAAATTGGTTCAACTCTTCATGCATAGCAATGATCTATAATTCATTAGATAGGGCTTGTTCTATATTAGTGGGTTCTACCACAGAGATGAAAATAGAATGACTAACCACGTTCCTAAGCTCATGCCTATTTTTAACTCCTACAGATGTGTCTCCTAAGATAAGTTCTCTAGGCTGACTAGATGAATGTATACATTCTCTAAGCAATAGCTCCTGAGGTTCTTCTCTATTTTCTAGATCAATAGATTCAGCTCCTTAGGCTACCTCTACTTCTTCTTGTTCTTGTTCTTCTTCTTCTTATAACTTAGGTTCCCATATCAATAAGATTCTTCAAATATCATATGAGTTGACTCCTTTACAACTAAAGTCATCTTATTAAAGATTCTACAAGTTTTATCTACTAAGGAATAACTTAATAAGACTCCATTAGGCTTGGGATAAAAGTTACCCTAAGGATATTTTTCATTAATAAGAATGAAACATTTATACCTAAAGACATGAAGATGTGAAAGATTGGGTGTCCTACCCTTAAGCAGCTCATAGTGTCTCTTATTGAGTTTGGATCTAACATTAACCCTATTCAAAATATAACAAGCAGTATTCACAGCTTCTGCCCAAAAATATCTAGGGAGAGAATATTTAGCTAGTAAGACCCTAATAGCTTCTACTAAGGTTCTATTCTTTGTTTAAACTATCTCGTTATGATAAGGGATCCTAGGTGCAAAAAAATATGTTATATTCATAGCTCCTTACAATATGATTCAAACATATTATTCTCAAATTCTTCACCATGATCATTATGAATAGTAGATATCTTACATCCTAACTTTCTCTTAATATAAATGGAGAATATTTTAAATTCCTCAAATGATTCACTTTTATGAGATAAAAATTTAACACAGGTGAATCTAGAGAAACCATTAACAATTATATATATCCATAAGTTTTACCGCATAAGCTGGTTGTACTAACATGGCCAAACAAGTCCATATGTCGGATTTCTAATGATCTAAAAGTGATAATGTCCTTAATAAAATGAAATGAAATGATGATTTTTATTATTTTCCTAATTGGAAGGCATCGAAAAGGTGGTCTTTAGATAAATCTGTCTTGGGTATGTCTTTAACTAGGTCTTTTTGGGTGATCTTCCTAGGATTTTGATTCTTGCATTAAAAAGTCATCTATGCCATAACAAAGATTCATCAACAACAGTTTTTAAACATAAGAAATTTGAATAATAAGCATAATTTAAGTCAAGCATGTAAATATTAATTATTCTTTTCCTTCTAAAATAATATTTTCATTTAAGCTAATTAAACACTTAATAAATATAAATTTAATATCAAAACCTTTATCGAATAATCAACTAATACAAAGCAAGTTTTGTTTCAAATTGTTTACCAACAAAACATTTTTATGATAAACTTTTTTTAGTTATTAATCATACCTAAATCCACCACTTTCCTAGTGGTTATCTCCTAGTGTTACCTTGCCTCTTACCCTGACCTCCAGTATGATGGATTGCTTTAAGTCTCTAATCATGCGTCTTAAGCATCCACTATCTTGGTACCATATGCTCTCACTAGGACTTTTGTGAGAGCACCCCCATAATATCATCAAAGATTAGATTTGGGAACCCAAGCGAGTTTGGGTTCCACCTTATACTGTAGTGGATGAGACACAAGCATGCTATGTTGTGATGCAAATAATTTAGTCGTTCGCACAAGATATATCCTATAGTGTATAGTGTAAGTATAGGTTATGTGTCCTACAATGTATATTATCTGAGGTACACAGTTTCTTAGGCATGGCTAATTATTATAGAAAGTTTGTGAAATATTTTTCTTAATTTTTTTCACATTTGATGAAACTAACTCAAAATTTAGTAGCCTTTATTTGAACATCTAACTATGAGGAAAGTTTACATAGGTTTAGGAATTATTTATAATATTCCCTAGTTTTAACCATCATATCAGGTATGGAGAGATTTTAGGTTTTTGGTTATGCTTTACTAAAAGGATTAGGATGTGTTCAAATGAAGGATGTAAAGGTTATAGAATATGTTTACAAATAATCAAAGCCATAAGAGAAGAATTATTTGACTTATGATCTAGAGGTTATTGTTGTTGTGTTTACTTTAAAGATTTGGAGGTATTACTTTTACATAATCAGGTGTGAAATCTTCATTAATCATTAAATTTTGAGGTTCAAATTCTTACAGAAGGATTTGAATTTGAGATAGAAGAGGTGGCTCAAACTGATTAAGGACTATTATCTAATTTTATCAGTTTTGTAAGAATGACAAGAAAAATGTGGTGGTAGATGCTCTAATTAGAAAGTCTTCATGAATGTTCAATCTTTTTCTTACCTCTAACAATCTTCTGATTATAGATATAAAAATATTAGAGACGAAAGTGATCACTATCATTGATCTAGATATAATTATATTGGCTTAGATGATTATTCAACTATTTCTATAGGAAAGGATTCAGGAAGCTCAAAAGTCAGATGGAGAATATTTGAATCTAATTGATTTACTCAAACCTGGAAAGAAACCTAAACTCTGATTATCTAATTATGGTATTATTTTTTATAAGAATAGGTTGTGGGTTCCTAGTTTTAGGGATTTAAGATAAGATATTCTTCATGAAGCATACAACTTAGGCTATATTATACATCCAGGAAGTAGTGAAATATGTAGTTTTTTGAAAAGTATATTTTGGTGGCCTAGATTGAAGGAGGGGCCGACTTTATTTTGAAATGGGAAATCTATCAAATAGTGAAAGTAGAACATCAATTGTTTGGAGGTCTTTATGAGCAGTTGCCAATTCCAATCTAAAAATGGAAAGAAGAAATAATTGATTTTATTATAGGGTACCCTAAATTCAGGCAAAGAAATAATACTATCTGGGTTATAATAAATCATCTAAAAAAATTTATGCACTTTATTCCAATCTGATAGGAAAAATTGGCACAAATGTATATATGAGAGATTGTTCAACTGCATGGTATACTGAAGGTGATAGTTTCTTATAGAGATGGTAGATTTACTTCTAAGTTATGAAGAGGTATTTAACATAAATTGGGCAAAAAAATTGTATTTCAATACAACTTTCTATCTATAGTTTGATGGATAGTCTAGGAGGACCATTTAGGTATTAAACAATCATTTAAGATTATATACTATAGGAGGATCATATTCCTATAATTGAATTCATTTATAATAATAGTTTTCAATTATGTATAGGTATGGCCCCTTATGAGCTCTATATTATAAGAAGTGTGAAACTGTATAATCTTAGTCTAAGGTGGTTAAAAGGAGTCTAATTGGATTGCTTTGGTTAATGATGCTATAAAAAAGAACTATTTGATCATAGATATAGTGAAAGTAGTGCATGTCAAACAAAAATAGTATTATAATGTATAACATCAATATATTAATTTCAAGTTATAGACTTAGTATACATGAATATCAAATATATGAAACATATAAGAAGATTTGGAATAGAAGGAAAGCTCAATCTAAGGTAAGTCAAACCTTTTGAAGTAATTGAAAGGATTGGGAAGTTTGCTTAGAGGTTATTATTACCAGAGCATATGTCCAATATTCATAGTATATTCCAGGGCATCACGCTCCTCACAAACGGGCCAATAGAAGGGCAGATTTGATTGTATATACGACTAACCATTAAGGATAGTGGCTCTCGCCAGCATACCCTGATGGGTAGCAATATATACAAAATAATCAAAATAACAATTTTCCTCCACCTGATACATCAGCTTGAGTGGGGTTTATTTGACGGTGAAGTTTTATTTCCCACGGGTGCAAGCCCCCATGGTTAATTACATCTTGAGACTAGAGCCCGAGAAAATTCTCGATTAAGGATCTGATATTATTCTTCCCAGATAAGGGGATTGGTATACAAAGGGGAGACAAGAAAATCCTACTCAAAAGGAAAGAAGGGCTCAAGTGGCTTAGTCAACATGCACGGTCGATTTCAGCATCTGGAGGGACTAAGGCATTGAAAAAGTGGAGAAAAAAAATCAATAACTTAAAATATATAGAGGGGAAAGATGGAGGCGGCGTCATCCATGTGACGCGAATAAGCAAGATGTTTAGTCCCTGAAGAGAAGGAACTTACCCACTATTTAGGCATACTACGGAACACCCAATATAGTAGTCTCAAATCCTAGATCTAAGGTGGGCTTAGTATTTACCCAACACTAACGCCTGTGTCTTAGCTAATGCACCTGGGCTTATACCCTGCTTGAAAAGGGAAGCCAACTAAAAGCGCTTTAAATCCATGTAGTCCGATCTTTATGAAAGATAGGTATGTAGGTTGAATGTTTTGTAAGTATGACCAATATCTAGAGAGTTTCCTAATTGGCCCTAGACTTTTGTAGGGTGAATGCTCTTAGAGTTAATGTAATTAAATTTTTAATTAGTTGATTTCTAATGCGATGCATGCTAGTTAAAAAGGCTAAATCATGTATGCTTGAGATTTTTAAAATATGCTTATAGAAAATAGTTTTTTAAAAAGGCTGGGCCTCCCCAGGTATGGCACTTCATTCTCATAGGCTAGAATATCTGGACTCTACTTGTAGGCGGGGAGGTGTCTTATAGCAAGGAGAAAGAAAAATGCATTAATA
Organism: Dendrobium catenatum; assembly: GCF_001605985.2. Classification (NCBI taxonomy): domain Eukaryota; kingdom Viridiplantae; phylum Streptophyta; class Magnoliopsida; order Asparagales; family Orchidaceae; genus Dendrobium; species Dendrobium catenatum. The sequence continues at coordinate 112,531 of NW_021320093.1, forward strand.
TATATGTGACCCCAGATGATTCCGACTATTCCCTAGGTCGTTAAGTTTTTAAGTTATTTAATTCTTAAAATTTTAGAATTTAATTGCGAGTAAAAAAATATTTTTTATCCTAGAGAGCCTAGTACAAATCACGCCACACACATGAAAATAATAAACCTAAAAAAAGCAGGCAGGTTCTGATATGTATAAAAAATAAACACATTAATATAAATCTAGAAAACATAATAATTAAAGTAAAGTCCACGGTAAGTGCCACATAAGTACAACCCAGGGTCTGTAGAAATGTAGTGGTGGCGAGGCTCCACCGACAACAACTTTGATTCTAATCCTTATAATGACGCTAGTCTTAAAAGTCAAACATTTTGTCTTCAAGTCTTCGTCTTCGAGTGGATCATCCTTCTCTGGATCATCTCCTTTGGGCTCCATCTGGTTCATCCTCTAGAAGGGTATCCAAATGATTAAGAAATTTCCCGAGTGGGGGACTTTCTTATTCTCTTTGGGTACCGAGTTTTTGAAATGCTAGACTTTTAAATAATTTCACAACTCAATAATTATTACATCAAATTACATTTAAAAGAGAAAAATCTAGATCAAACTCCTGCATGGTTATCCTAATGAAAATTCTAAGCAGTTATAACATCCCAAGCAGTTTATATATATGCAAAAAAATAAACACACTTGACCATGCTCTTTTAATTTAGGGAGGGGGCTTTAGCAATTTTTGGAGCATCTACAGAAATTAGAATTAGTATTTAAAGCTTTAATTATGACTGCCCCTCGATTAGAGTTATATGAGTGTGGCCACCTGCATAAGGATAGACTAGATTAGTATAAAAGAGGCCCTAGCCCATGAAAGTTCGTTAGGGATGTTAAGCCCTTATGAACTTAGTCCCAAGCTAACCAAGAGGGGGGGTGAATTGGTATTTTAAAAAATTTCTTTTCACAAAGAATGAAAATCACATAAACTAAAATCACACCACAAAATAAATGCGGAAATAAAAGTGCGGAAGCAAGAAA
>NW_021320093.1:113663-166171 GCF_001605985.2 Dendrobium catenatum
ACTCCGGAAGTAAGTATATACCGCTTGGTACCCTGTGTCTGTGCAGACGGTTCTCACCCCGTCCGCACTCCGCACCTAATAATTTTTCGATCATGACAGATAATAAAACTCATCGTTAGTTCATTTCAATGATATGATGGAACCCTCATTACTTTCTTGAAGAGTTTGCATTGATTTGGTATTTTAAGGCTTCGTTAAGGACAGCTTTCTTAATATATTTAAAGTAGTTTTTTAATATAAAAATTTATTTTAATAAACATTAAAAAAACACTCTCAAACAAAGCCTAAATTTATTACAAATTGATTAAAAAAAACTTTATCTTGAAGGGAATTCTTGGATCTAGGTTATGCCAAATTTGTGCTTGCTTTCATTATTATAAATAAAATAATAATAATAATAATGAATTAACAAATTAAAAAAATAATAATAAGAATAATAAAATACATTTAAAATATTAATAATATTAATATAAAAAAGTAATAATAATTAACATATTTAAAAATAAATATTAAATGTTTTGTATTTAGAAAATAATTTTAAATTAGTTATTAATTAAATGAAAAAAAAATTAAAATTGATCTTAAAAAAAATAAATCTAATCCAACAGTCGGGCCACGTGGTGGCCCGGGATAGGTACCGCGGGCCGCGGTGGCGGCGCCCAATCATGGGCATGATCGAATCACGATGTTAATAGGAGTCACCGAATGGCCAAACCATGACCGTTGATAACGAGATCAATGATCTCAATATCGTACAACCGCATGCATGTATAACCTGAAGCCCTAAAGCATTTTCTACGCTGTTCTCATGATTGATTGAACTAAATGATACCAAATTTTAAACCTAGATTTTAAACATGAAGAGCATTCATGGGTTGGTAAAGTTACGGATAGGAGTCACCGAATGGCCAAACCATGACCGTTGATAACGAGATCAATGATCTCAATATCGTACAACCGCATGCATGTATAACCTGAAGCCCTAAAGCATTTTCTACGCTGTTCTCATGATTGATTGAACTAAATGATACCAAATTTTAAACCTAGATTTTAAACATGAAGAGCATTCATGGGTTGGTAAAGTTACGGCCTAAAGCACGTTTTGAAATGCTAATTAGCTCTATGTGTTCTACCTAGGGTTTGGCTTTTACCTCAATCCAATGGGTGGATTCATAAGGTCTTGGGCTCTCTGAATTTGTAGGCTATCCACGAATAAAATTGTAGAAGACTCCACTAGCTCATAATGCTCAGATCGAGGAGAAAACGCCTTGGAAGGCTCTTATTCTCAGCTCATCGGAAAGGTGGAGAGAGATCCAAGGAGTTCACACAAGCCAGGGATCGAGCTTAGAGAGCCTTGCAAGAGAGGAAAAGCGAAGAGTCCCCTATTGGAACTCTAAAATCCCTATTTATAGATCTAAGCCTTGATTGAACGGCCTAGATCTATCCTAGGGTGAATTAGGAGGGAGATCAAGCTGATTTGGTCGGGCCTTGAACCAAGGGAGCCATAGGGAAGATTTAATGCATTAATAAGGCTCTTATTGGACTTAAATGGGTCAAATGGACCCATTAAGACTTGGGTTGACCAAGTCAAAGGTTGACTTGGTCAACCTAGTCAATCAAGTCCGATGGGGTGGGGATTTGAGCAAGAGATGGCTTAGGATTAAATTGGATCATGTTTAGGCTCAAATGGGTTTAAATATGTCAACATGGGTTGACCTGGTCAACCTGGTTGACCCAAGACATGGAACCCAAGGGAGGTGAGAGATTGAGCCTAGAAGCTCTGAAATTAATTTAAAATCAAGTGGAAAGGGCATGGGTCAATTTGGGTCAACCTGGGTTGATCAGGTCAACTCGATTGACCCAGGACCTGGATCTGGGGTCCACCGGCTTGATTCAACCCACTAAATTGATTGGGAGGGGTCTTGGGGCCTGGCTTGGTCAATTTGACCAGGTCAACCCCTAAGACCCAAAGTTTGGAGAAAAATAAGGACAACAGGTGTAGTGGAAGCACATAATTGAAGAAAAGCTTCTTGGGAGAAGGAATTTAAGATAAGAAAGTTATAACTTGATCTTTTTTTCTCTGATAATTTAAAATGTAAAGGATGACATTTTTCTAAAAAGGGTTGTAATATCTACTGTAAAAGTGTATAGTTGTGCCTATTCTGACCTAATCTAACAAGGGTGATTTGATACAATTTCTTTATCTCCTCATCTTACATATGTTTGAGTATTTTGCATGCATGTGAATGCATAAATTTATTTCTAACGTGGGTCCCATGGGTTTGTATGCATTAAAATCAAAACTAGAACTTTCCCTTGGGAATGCTGCAGCACCTGGGTTGGCGATGTTGCAGCATTGAGCACTTTGTACTTTTAGGAAAATAGAGGAAATGATGTGCCTCTAGGTTGGGTGTTGGGGTGATGCTATTTGCGGAGCAGTAGTGCCAAACCAATATTTTATAAAATATCAAGATCCCCTTAAAATTCTCATATGCAAAAAACTTAAATCCCATAGTGAGTTGTGGCCTAAATGAAAATTCAAGGGTTGTTAAGCCAGTTGAATTGCCCTAGGCACGCCAAGAAGGGGGTGAATTGTTATTTTTAATAAAAATTTCTTTTTCAAGAAACTCATAATGATAATTTTTAAAATAAATTTTCTCAAGCGAAAGCAAATTAAGAAAAAAACAATTTTTTTTTTTTACTTTTGATCATATATAAAAATGAATAAAAAATATTTTTCTTCTTTTTAATTTCTATTTTTTTCTCACAAAACTTTAATCCAAAATAATGACAATAATATCAATCTAGATTTGCAAGAATGTAACGAGAAGGAAATTAAAAATATAGAAAATAAAGTATTAAAAAAAATGGAACAAACTCACTAGAAATTTTAAAGTGGTTCGGTCAAAACTTGACCTACAACTACTCTCCAGAGTCCTCATTTTCAGTATTTCACTAACTCTTTAGTGACTCTCCTTTTGCCCCCATAGTAAGGCGGAGAAGCCTTTACACAATCTCTTCCGTCCTTCTACGATGCGGTGGAGAAGAAGAATCCCTTCACCAACCCAGTGCAGAGGATAGTTGAATCCCTTTTACTAACCAAGTGCAGTGGAGTTGTTGGATCCTTTGATGCAACGAGGCTCTTCCTGGAGTTTCCATCATGCAAAGCAAGATTTTTGGAAGAAGAAGGTGAATGTTCATTGAGCAATCGTGTGTAGATCCCCTCTCACACACTTTCTTAATCTCACATGACTCTTCTCTCTAAAAATCTCACCTCTTTCTCTCTTAAGAACAAAGCTCTCTCTTCAAATCTTAACTTATAGAAAAGTTGTCTAAGATAAACTGACAAAAGACCCTCTTAAATGAATTAAGGAATATTTAAATACCAAGCTACAAAAAACCCTAAAATTTAATTCAGTAGTCTCTATTTGTACAATACGATCTAAGAATCGTACTGTACGATTTAGTTAAATTCACCCTTAAGTACTATACTATGCCTATTTCCCTAAATGACCAGTTCAAAGGTTTTTAATTGATCATCCAGTATGAACGTAAGGTAGTAGAGTATGTTAGTTCAATCGAATAATCAGTTTGTCCTATATGAAGTTTGGCGATTAATTATAGTCATGGTTGTTGCTTGGTTCGTATAGTACAAACCTTACTTCGTACAGTACGATCACTAAGCACACTTAATTTTTTTATTCAATTTCTTAATCATAGGGACTTAATTAGGCAAGATTTTAAATATTATACGGTACGATTAGCATCGTACTATATGAATAAAAAATTTTTAAAATTTAAAATATTGCATAATTATAATTGGCGATAGGGATTTATTAATATAAACTAATTGTCCAATATAATTACTATCGTATAGTATGATTAGTTAATCTTAATATTTTTCTTAATATAATTTTTTTAATTAATGTTTGAGTGAACAGATCATATAGTATGATCCAAATTGTCCAGTAAAATCTTTAGAAAAAAATGTAAGCCTTATGTTTTATTCCCCCATATGTGTGCACACGATTGTCATTCTAACATGCACTGAATATAATTCATAGACTCCAAAAAGATAAAAGAACACATTTTTGCATATATTATTTTATTCTATCTAGTCTTGAGCCTAAATCCTTTGGTGGTGCTTGGAGATGTTGTACCTGAAATGTAAGTTTATACAAAAATATTTATACGATAATAAAATTGGAGAATCCAAATAAAGAGTAATAATATTTGTTATCAACAAAACATAAGCTCAGACACCCGGATTACAACAATCTTCTTTTTTTTTATGATGACAAAAATTATTGGTTGAATTTTAAGTTAATTTCATTTTTCTCCTAAGTTCTCCCCCTTATTAATAAACACGCAATAACTGAAAACAAAATAAAACTGCACTAATAAGGAAGAGGAAGGCAAACCAACCAACTTCCTACTCCCCCATTTGACATCACTAAAAAGACATGAACTACAACTGAAAACTAGAACAACCATACACTACAAGGCATAAAGCAAAAAAAAAGTACAAATAGTCTATAACAAAATAGATAAACAACATACACACTACTCATAGAAAGGTCCCTGATTAAGTGGTGGTGGAGGTGGGTAAAAGTATTAGGGAATTAAAGCAAATTGCTCTCCAAATCAAGCCATATTTGCCTCATGTGATTATTATTATTGTTAGATATGTGTGTCTAATTATATATTCAGGCCGTCAAATCGCCTTATCATCATCACATTAGTAGCTCTGCTATCAGTTGATATTTTAAAGAAATCTAAAAAAAATTATTCACAATATATCTTCGGTTTGGTCTGTCACCATCCAACACTATATGACCTATTATGTCTGTGAGTTATATTAGACTGGGTAGTGATAATATGGCTTTGAAGAGTACAGCTAAAATAAAAATCAAATAGGTGGCCAACACAGGGTTTATAGTATGAATTCCTACTCACTGAACTGTAACTCGCATATGGATATGCCACACAGTTAGTAGACTATTCCATTTTTCAATTGATGTTATGTAAAATTAATAGAGAGTATGAAGGGTGTGATGAGATGCTGATAAATTACATCTTTAAAGGGAAGGCAAAAATCATTAAACTCTCCTACTTCAAAATAATATAGATCCCTAGGGAGCATAATCAACTTGTTGACTTGCTTTCAAAATAAGACCATCCTCACAAGTGATCCACCTTGAGAATTACCTGACCAGCCATCCAAGAAGGGGAATACATGCAGATGGAGAATAGTTGTCCAATTTGTTGGATCAATCAAACTCAAATATTTGAAGAGAGGAAGAATACCCCTCAGCAATTCAAGACACTATCTCAACTTAACACCTAACATGAAGTTACCTTGCCATCCCTCAATCAAAAGGATGCCCTAAAAACTCGAAAAGAGTGCCACTCTTATCGAGCTCTTCCCTACCTCTACTCTAGTGGCAAGCTTTGATGGGTCCATGATCTTAATCAGTAGCACCATAGTTTCATGCTCAACCTACATTTTCTTCATATAAGGGGATGGGGTAGGCTTGGTGGATCCTTCGAATAGTTTGGAGACTTGCCTGGCTACATTTTCCTTGCTTTCTTGGGGTAAAGGAATCATTCAATCATCTCACCCTTGAAATATGAATTACCCCTATCCTCAATAGTTTGGCACTCAACATGATTAACTTAGTTGGGTTCATTCTCACTTCCTCGGAATAGGCAAGTTCTCAACAAGATATTAAAGGTGTAAGAGCATCATGCATTGGATCTCTGCTTAAAGGAGAAGGGATTAAGTGACATCCTATAATTTCAACATGAGGAATTAGTATGGTGTCTTATGCTACCCTAAAAATAGGGCAATAACTTTGTAATTATTTTTCTTTTTAATAACTTTATAATTTCTCGGTAGATTTAATAAATGTCCAGCTTTAATTCACTTGTTATTTTTGCAACTCTCTCTAAAGGGTAAAATGAATTTGGGGAACTAAATGTATACTTGTATATGACTTCTCAAGTGGCTCATAGGTATTTAACAGGATTCAACAAAAGAATCCTAACTCGGTAAACCCTAACAATGAAGACTTGACCAATAATGGTTACTTTCAACAAAAGCTACTTGATAGCTTAAAGACCCAACTTGACAAAGCAACCTAAGAAGATCAACTCCAAGGTGAACTTCAAGGGTTCACACAAGACTCTTGAGAGTTGGTGAACTCATCTCCTCAGCATGAGTCACACTCCTAAAGAAACTCATCATCACCCCAATCGACAATCTACCAATGGAATTGATCAATTCAACTACCGGGAAGATTTGCTCCAAGGAGGACACAAATATGGTTATTCATGATTAACCAACCATTAAGTTCACAACCCCACAGTTCAATTGGTTTCGCCCTTCACACTAGAACAACTGAAGTTCACAACCCCATTGATATTAGTCTTTCCCGCTTGATCCATCTGAGAACTTGCCTTCATCAACTTGCCCACAATAATTCGTTAAAACGGAACTTACTTCAAAGTTGAACGTTGGTCTCTAAGAGAATAATCACACTTGGCATCTATGAGATCGTAACAAGTCTCAAGAGTTGTTGTACTCAAACCTTATTTATTTATTATTATAATTATTATTTTATATAACATTTCTTCTAGCTATAAAATCTCTATAAGTAAATTATGACGAGACACATTTTGATTCTTTTACAATACCTTTGAAGCCTTTTTGATCTATTGAAGCATTTACTTGGCATTCTCTCAAAACACCTAAAAATATCCTACTTTTATTTGTTATACTCACCACAAGCTCTCAATTCCAATCTCTTGAGTTTGCTTGCTAGTAGGGACAAATATCGTTGCAGGTAATGTTTTTAAAAGAATTATTTCAGTTCGTGATGATTAGACGTTCAAAAAACTTCAGTAACTATGCCTACCATTCATTTGAGGAAACCAAAAAATAAAGGTTAAACACTTGAGCTTCATTTGAAACAATTTTCTTATTACTTTCTAAAAACAACTTTTTAGTAAAAAAAAAAAATCAAATAATTTTCACACTAAAGAATTACTTTCGAAAATAATAAAAAAGCTATACCAAACTAAGCCACAGTTTAAATTTAATTAACACGACCCTTGTAAGCACTTCAGGCAGGGCCCAAAGCTGGAAGCTATTAAAAAATAGTGATACTCTCTTCTTCTTTACTGCCACATTAGGCCAGAAACTAAACATTATTTTGAAGGGAAGTCCGAAGGTACATGTAGGTTAAAAAAAAAAAAACTTTGCTTGCTTTTTTGCTTTTCCAAGTTAAAAGATAGCAAGCCAACTTGACATCTAACAGAAACAATTCAACAAGCTCAATCGTATTGTACAATCTCAAATGATCAGAAGCTTCAGCATTTCCCATCATCAGAGGATAATCAGGCTCAAGATTAAATGTACAAGTCAACTAAAGATAGTAGATAATTTCCAGTGGCTTCTTACAGAAAAATCGGACGGGAATTCACAAGAGCTCACTATGATTTCTGTTCGCTTTCCTTATTGGCAGCATAGGTGAAGAAAACGGGATGCTGGGGATGGTCTTTCACCGTCAGGCTCAGCACCTCAGGCCTAGAGTAATGCCCAACCACATCGAAATCAAACTTAGCTCGAACTATCTCTCCAAGATCTGCAATTCATTAATAATAATAATAATAATTAAAAAAAAAAAAAGATCTGCAACTCATGGTTCAAATGATGAAAGAACAAATCTAGTAATACGATAGAAAGGTCACGGGTCGGGTTCGGGTTGAACCCAAAATTGACCCGGCACTATTTGGGTCAACCCGAACCCGACCCATTTCTGCAAACGGGTCGGTTTTCCGGGCCCGAACACCACCCGCTTTGGGTCCGGGTCAACCTGACCCGACCTGGGTCGGACAAAAAATTGCTAGTTTTCGGGTCCAAAAACGGGTCAACTTCGCTTTTTGGGTAAAAAAACGGGTCAATCTCAGGTTGCCGGGTAAAAAACGGGTCATTTTCGGGTCAACGGGTCAACCCGAACCCGACTCAATTTTTTAAACGGGCGAATTGTTGAATCCGAACCCGACCTATTTCGGGTTCGGGTCAACCCATTTCAGGTTCGGGTCAACCCAAACCCAAAATTTTCGGGTCGGGTCCAAATATTGACACCCCTAGAAACATGGAAAGCAGTACATAAATATACCAAGGTCAGCAGTTATAAGGGCCTCTCCTTCATAATTTGGACCTGCCAAGACCATTCCGGATGGTGATATAATGACGCTCCCTCCAGCGCACACTACAGAATTGGGAGAGGGTTCCTCTTCAGCACCGGAAAATTCATAATCAGGTGGTGGTGGATAGTCTTTCCTGCGGCAGAACTGATTTGCTGAGAGAACAAAGCATCCACCCTCAAGTGCAATATGCGTCATTGACGCCTGCCATACCTCCCTGGCATCAGCTGTGGGAGCACAATATATTTCAACGCCTGCATCAAATACCAATTTAAATACACTGAGTAAGATGTAGGTTCAGAGATGAAGATATTGCATGCCAATGGTTCTGTTAGGTTTGAATGAATTGAGAGAATAAAATAAAAAAGGCAGGGACATGGAGATGGCAAACGAATTTAATTGAATTTTTTTTTTCATACATTGATTTAGCTAGATAAGAAATATGGCAAAAGATAGTTTTAATTTCTAGCTTCGTTATAGAGAAATTGAGTTTTTTTTTTTTTTCCTAGTAAGATGGGACATTTGAGTAACAACTGATGTCTAAACCAACAAAAATTCGTCTGAACAAACATGAATTTGAACTCAATTTTTTTAGGCTCAAAAAACCCAATTATTTAAGCCTGAAATTTCAGCATGTTTGAGTTTGATTTAATGAGATGAATCCAACAATGCAAATAACACTTAAGATCTGAAAGATAGTGGGATAAAGACTTGATGTTGTTGTTTGTTGTTGTATTGTGTAGTTGTATTTTGTAGGACATAAATATTTTTATTTTTTGTTTCAAATGCTTAAGGAATAGTAATTCACATAAGTAACTAAATGAAATTAATTAATTATGTAAGTGGAATAAAATGGTTGACCTCCACAAGTATGTCAAATAAGCACGAGCAAAAGAGGCGAATTTGGCAACTTAAGCAACGGTTAGCAGGCACGACGCGTCACTTAAATGATCAAACAACCTCCAATCAAATCATTAATAAGAGTACACGTCATGGTTTAAAATTGCGCAATCAAGGCGCGCCTCAGCGCAATATGGTCTCTTTAAGCCTCAAAGCCCACGCAATAAGTTCAGGTTCTGAGGCTTACGCCTCAAGTTTACTGAGGCGCGCCATAAGGTGCGTCTCGCCTCACATATTTAAGGCGCCGCCTCTAAAAAAATTAACCTAAAGTTTTTTTTTTCAGTTCGGACCCCCAGTTGCCGACGTGGCGCACCTAGGGAGATGTCGACGTGGCATCAACATTTAAACCCTGGTAAAGGTCAAATGGCAGAGGCGACGTTTCGGCATCAACATTTAAACCCTGGTAAAGGTCTAGAATGGCAGAGGCGACGTTTCGATTTTCAAGTTCCAGCAAACATTCCAACTTTCGAGCATTCACTCCGGAGCAATTTCCAGCATTATTCACTCAGTTCCTTCTCAGATGTCGTCACCCCCAAAGAGAAAGGTAACTTAATGCCATATTTTATGTTCAGTACTGCATATTTTATGGTTATGCTATGTGTTGGTGTTCAAGTTCTTTGTATTTTATGCTTACTCTATGCGTATGCATTACTTATCGAAACTTTTTAAATGTTTGATACTCTGATGTCATTGTGTTTTCTTTGTATTTAGGGTTTATGAATTTATGTTGAAATTTGAAACATAAACCCTAACTAAATTTTAAGCACCGAGTACTCAATGCGTATGTTGTGTGTACTCAATGCGTTCTTGTACGTATGTTATGCTTATACTGTGCGTGATCTTTGCTTATGATGTGCGTACTTTATGCGTGTGTATAATTTGCTGGCATGTTTTCTGCACTGTGCGTTCTTGTGTTATGCTGTGCGTAATATATGTGTATGTTATGCGTACACTGTGCGTGATCGTTGCTTATATTGTGCGTATGTTGTGCATTTTATTTTGCGTATCTCATTTACTTATTTTTTATGTTTTTATTTTTTTTAATTTTCAGATATATGTTCGTCCAATTACCTATCGATGCTATGTTTCTACGTTTCGAACAATCTGTGATAACTTTGCTCAGCAAATTACTCCTGAAGTCGTGGACACATTGAAACGTTTAAAGATCATACAGTTTTTGAAATTTTCTAGGTTTGAACAAAATGTCCCTCTTATTTATGAGCTGATCTCAAGGTGAAACATTTCAAAGCAATGATTTGTTCTAAAAAGTCAACACATTCCTTTCACTGCTGATGAAGTGACCCTTCTTACTGGTCTGCCAAATAAAGGAGAAGAAATATCATGGCTTTCTTTAGCACATACTTCGGTTACATCATTGGAAATTAAGACAGACATGCTGGAGTTAAACAAGCAACCCCCCTCCCCCCCCCACCCACCCGACAAGCAACCCCCCTCCCCCCCCCCCCCCGGAGACTACGTTAAGAACGTTTATCATGTATTCATGTTCAAATTTGTTATTTCAACTTAACAACTTTAAAATCCCTCGGTTGCTGCAAAGAATAGCAAATAATCCAGATGATTTTTGGTCAATAAACTGGGCTGGTTCAATTAGGGAATTTTTAGTTGGAGAGTTTAATAAGGCCTCCTTCAAGATTTCAAATAAGAAGTCAGCAGGTTACATCAATGATTTTGTACCTCTGCTAATTGTGAGTGCTAAGTGCTAGCTGCTAAATTCATTTGAAACTTTACTGGCTCAATGCCTCAATGTGAGTCCTAAGATTTTTTGTCATTTGCTAAAATTTTCCTTCATCTTATGCATATTTGGTTCCTGGAGTATACTTTTTTTCATGCTCCTATGTATGCTGACAAAAGGCCCCATTTTTTATGATGGGCCGATGATATTGTATATACTACAGAGGTGGTCACTAACTTATTTGTTAATATAAGGAAAAGTCAGATTTATAATGTCCTCCAAGGAGTTTCCCAAACTGAAATTGATATGGTTAATGTCAAGAAATATCTATCAGACAGCCCTCCATCCCCTGATTCCCCTCATCAAACCCTCCCCCCCAATCTCCCCATCATACCCCACCTCCTCAGCAAGACCCCCACCAATCTCCTCAGCAACCACACTTTAATTTTTCTGCTAAAGGACTGGAATCTCTTCAAGAAAGAATTATCAAATCCTACCAAGAAACATGCACAAAACTTTTTCTTGAATTTGAAGGTAGGCTGAGCTCAAAGTTTGAAGACCTAATTGAAAGAGTTGAAGTTATTGAGGTCAAGCTCAATAATCACATTAGAGCAAATTTTTTCCTCATAAAAGATCTGTTAGCTACTCTTCATCTTCCAATAAGAAATATAAATCATATATCCTTCCCCCCAGCCCCAATGAGTCAATCCTCCAAAATGAGTCAATCCCTCTAAATGAGCCAATCCCCCTAAATGAGTCAATCCTAGCAGAAATGCAACTTATTCCATATACAAATCCAAATCAACCAATACCAGTAGATGACATTCATATAAATCCTGTAACTCTTGTTTCTGCAAATGAAATAAAAAATTATAAAGGTCTTCTGAGTTTGAGTTCTGAGAAGAGAAATTTTGTGCATGAATATTTGAAGAAGTTCAATCAAAGGTAAAAAAAAATGCAACTTATTTTATATTTGAATATTTGTATGTGTATGGTATGCGTGAGTTATGCGTATGGTATGCTTATGATACGCGTATCTTATGCGTATTATAAGCGTATTGTATGCTTATGATACACGTATGTTGTGCGTATGGTATGCTTATGAAATGCGTATTTAATTTTTTTTTTTTTTTGCATGGACGATAGTGTCTTGTTAGTAACCTTCTTATTTCTAGAGCTGACATTGATGAGTTATTAACCGGCAGTTATTTAGGCAATATGAATATGTAGATATTTTTGCCCTTTTGTTAAATGAGAAGTGTAACCTTATACCTGACAAGTACCATAAATTTATATACATCTCTCCAGTCTATTAGTTAGTAACTTAGTATTCAATTAATCAGTTAAACTATAGTTAATGGCTTAATGCAAGTTTTAATATTTCTTTTCCATTTCTTACATTTACTACTTGCAATTGCAGAATAACAAAGGAAGGGAAAAATTATCCAAATTTCAAATCGACCATATAACTGAACTTTTTGTTACTTCAAATAACATTTTATTACAGTCAATCATTGAATCCTCGCACTAGACCCTTCTGGTTGGTTTGCTGAAAGAAGAAAGGTGAAAATTTTATGACTCATTGTCACACCGCGTCAAAGAGCATAGGCTTCTTATTCCAAAAATCGTAAGTGTTAGATGAACATGAAGTCATGAACTCTTCAATTTTTAAAAAATTTATACAACTAATCCTTGCTCTACGTATTTTTCAGATTAAAGCTTTATATTCTGACACGAAAGGAGCTTTTAATAGTGATATCAGAAAATTGAAGCTTTTTATCATTAAAGGTGTGCCAAAATAGAAGAACTCTGTAGATTGACGAATGTATGTCTGCAAATATATGAAAAGGATAAGTCTTGAAGGCAACACTGATTGGAAAGATAGTACTAGTTGGCAAGAAGACATGCCAAAGTATAGGGCAGAATTTGCATATGAAATATTTTGTAAAACATTGGTAAAATAACAGTTGTGTATAAAACATCTGAATATTCTATTGTGCATAAATGTTTATTTCTGAAGAATATATTTTGGATATTCGCTTGTGTATCTTTGCTTGTGTATAAATGTTTATTTCTCAATATTCACCTGTGCTCGTGTATAAATGTTTATTTCTCAATATTCGCATGTTATTTACATTGATTTGATTAAAAAAAACTTATTTAATGATTATACGCATATTGTAAGCAGATCATAGGCATAAACTACGCATAATATGATGTTTGAAAGGGTTTGTGTTTGGCATTTGCGTTTAAAAATTAGTGTTTCAATTTCTTATTTATTTTAATGATAAAAATAATTTTATAAATATTTTTTTAATGTTATAATTTTTATTTGAATGTTTTTAAAGAATACGCATTACGCACGCACAAAACACGCATATCGTATGCATTATACACGCACAATGAACACATAGAGTACGCATAATACACGCATACAATACGCAGTTATCCATATTTATTAAATTCTATTAAATATTTTAATTAATATTTATCTTTGTTTTTAGGTTACTTACATTAAAATGATGAGAAATATGTTTAACACGTTGAACTTAAATTTGTTATTACACAGTAGACTCAATGTAATTATTATGATTCAATTTTCTAATCTTGAATATGATATTTGGAACAAGTATAAAGGGTTTATAGCTCTTGGTGGATTGTATTTAAGGAAGATAAATAAAGAATATGATATTTAAAAGGATTTGTATTTAGAATTTTCATTTAAAGATCAGTGTTTTAATTTCTTATTTTTTTAATGATAAAAATAATTTTATAAATAGATATTCTTAAAAGGAAAAAGGATTTTTAATGATTTTTCATTTTCAAATTACGCAATATTTACGCAGAGAGTACGCACATCATACGCAAGGAGCACGCATCATATACCCAGATATTACACACAGTATATGCATAGATTACGCACAATATAAAACTGAACACATCCAAAAAATCATATATTTTATTAACTATTAATACAAAATCATACATTAAGTTACAGCTGCTCCAACTGCTAATTTACAAATACTTTAGAAGTTTTACAAAATATGCATAGAATACGCCTAGTATAAGTTGCACATACGCAGTATATACGCCGTAAATACGCATTAAATACGTAGGATATACGCATAGAATACGCAGTGTTCTGCTTTATCGACGACTCGATATTATATAATACTGAACACATCCAGTACGCATACTAAACCCTAAATGAGAGCTGCTCTTTTCGCCTTTTGCTTGGAGGTTTCTTCTACTGTGAGTTGGGCTGTTGTCTTCTCCGTCCGACCGGCGGCCGCTTCTGTCTGAGGCTGCTGTCTCCTCCGACCTGCATCAGGTCATAGAAAAGATCCCACATGGAAACATAGCACTCAGGTGGATGTAGAAGGCAGTGATAAAACATGTCTATCTGAAATGCAATTACTGTGATAAAGTTGAGAAAGATGGTGTGACTAGGATGAAGGAACACCTTTCAGGTTCTCACAGGAATGTTGCTCCATGCTCCAAAGTTCCTGATACTATAAGGGATGAGATAAATTCATACATGAATAAGTCTACCACATCAAAACATCTTGCACAGAAGCAATTTGAGGACAGAGTTGATGTTGGATCTTACTACGGGAGTGAGCGCAGCGTTAGGGATTCATCTTCTTCTACGAAGCTCATTTCATCTATGAGTGCTAGTGGGCCTATGAATCATTATATGGTTGACAAATCAGATGATAGGCCTTCTACTACACAGAAGATGACCCCAGAGAATGCAAGGGAGGCACAGAGAAGAGTGTGTAAGGATATAGGCAGATTCTTCTACGAAAATGCAGTTCTATTTAATTTTGCAACATCATCTGCTTATTACAACATGATTCGTTCAGTTTGAGCATTTGGGAGAGGGTTCAAACCTCCAACCATGTATGATTTAAGAACATGAATTTTGAAGGACTTGGAAAGCACTGATAAAAGCATCGAAGAAATTAAGAAGACTTGGGCCCAAACAGAAGTAACAATTATGTCAGATGGGTGGTCTGAAATCAAATATAGAAGTTTGATCAACATCCTTATTAATAATCTTTATGGTACTGTATTTTTAAGGTCAATTGAAGCATCTGACCAGGTCAAAGATGTTGAGTTCATATTTGGATTATTAGATAGCATTGTTGAAGAGATTGGAGAACATTTGGTTGTACAAATTGTGCCAGATAATGCAAGTTCTTATAAGGCTGCAGGTAATAAACTTATGGAGAAGAGGAAACATTTGTATTGGATTCCATGTGCTGCACATTGCATAGATCTGATTCTTGAGAAGCTTGGGGAGCTACCTCAACATAAAAATGCACTTACTAAAAAAAATAACCAAGTTTATTTACAACCACTCTTGGATGCTAGCTCTTATGAGAAAGTTTTCGAAGAAAGAAATTCTAAGGCCAGCCGCAACAAGACTTGCCACCGCATACTTGACCTTAGAGAGCATGCTGGATGTGAATTATAAAATGAAGATTTAAATGTTGATTTCTTTGATGATCTTAAAACATCTACATCCACCACAACTCAAGAAAAAATCAAAAAAGATATATAAATCATATAGTTTTCTTTTCTTAGACTTTTATTAATATATTACACTATTATTCATTATGATATTGTTCAAAAATATTTAGGGAAGAAGAAGATAACTGATAATGAGGAAGGAGCTGATTGGGAGATATTGGACTCTATAGGAGAGGAGGAAGAGGAGAGAGCAGTTCATCATAAGGATGATTCAAATGAAGACCCCCTTAGTGATGACTGATGAGCGATGACAGTGCTGATGACTAGTGAGTTCTTATGTGATATGTCTCCCTTATTTATCCTCAAAGATGTGGTAAGTAGCATTTTTATTTTTTATATATTATTTACTCATTATTATGTATAAAATTTATCATTTTATGTTTACGCATTTTTTTGATTTTGAGGCTTATGCCTCGCCTCACGAATGAAAAACGCCTCAATACCCGAATACGCAATTTTAAACATTGGTGCACTTTTTAGATATCTTGAGTTTATTGTTCAGAGTGATGGTGAAATAGATTGGGATATTACTAGTAGAGTTCAAGTTGGATGGTTGAAGTGGAGGAATGCTTCGGGCTTATTGTGTGATAGAAAAGTCCCCCTCAAACTTAAGAAGAAAATTCTATAAGATGGTGGTTAGCCTACATGTTTTATGGTACATCATGTTGGCCATTAAAAGAGAAGCATAATATTAAGTTAAGTATTGCAGAGATGAGGATGCTCAAGTAGATGAGCGGCTTTACTCTTAGAGATAGGATATGAAATGATCATATACATGAAAAGGTTCAAGTAGCTCTAGTGGAAGATAAGATTAGATAAAGTCATCTTAGATGGTTTAGTCATATAAAAAGGTGGGCCTTTGATGACCCGATTAGGAAAGTAGATGTACTAGATTTGACTTATGTTAACAAAGATAGAGGTAGACCTAAAAAAATTTGGTTAGGAAATATTAGAAATGACCTTTCTTTATTAAATTTAAATGAGAATTTATCTTTTAACAAGGCACAATGGAGAAAAAGGATTCATGTAGCCGACCCCACAGTGGGATAAAAGCTTGATGATGTATTTTATGTGATTTTTTTCTATAAGAATTATTCCTTTGGTTCATAAAAAATTTCCTAACTATTTTTCAAGAAATCCCAAATATGGGCTTGTCAGCCAAAGGGCTGCAAGACTAGATCCAGTTTAATTGCAATTAGGGTTTGCTGATCTTTCACTCTTCCAAAATTCTTGAAAACATATAGAATTAACATAGATACATTATATTTCAACTTCCAAGACTTCACAAGAATTTTTCCTTCCATTAAACCAAATATTTAAAGCATTGAACCTTGATTTGTGTTGCATACCAGATTAGAGTTTTTAGTGAACCAAAGTTTTAAAAATTCTAAAACAACTATCAGAACCCATAAAATTTTATGAAATTCTCCCAATCAGAAATAGACACATTCCTCTTTCATTTGCAAGTGATTTCAAGGATAGAGATTGAGCACATTGGCTTTACTAGTACTCAAAATTCAGCCTACCAATTTTCTCCTGGGTACTATTTGTGTTGGCCAACCACTCATTTCCATATCATTAACTCCACATAAAATTATCCTTTTCATATCATTCACTTCTTTCCTAAGCCAATTGGGAAAGCCCTTCAAGCATCTTATGGTCATTCCAAAAGATCTAACGTTAGGCCACATGAGGGGGCTTTCTAGATCAGCTGTAGGCGTCCAATTTTTTGATAAAAATAATGGGCACACTGCAAAAATATATACACGTACATATTTCTAGACACTTAGGTGAAGATTTTCAACAAAGAACTTTATAACTTTTTCTACTGTCAATTAATGCCAAAGTATGTCAATCATTGACAACATCAATGTCCACCATTGCCACCGCTCGACATTGATTGACAACTGACATTGATGTTCACCACTATATAGTGGTGGCTATCAAATGATATCGACATCCATCATCTCCATTGCTTACACTGGCCATCAACCATCATTGATGCTGGCCACCCTACTTCTGAAGCTAGTAGTTGGCCAACATCATTACCCTTCATTGCCAATGTTCATCAGCCTATATCTGATATTTCATATCAACTGTATTTTTACACCTGCCTACATAAGATATTTAACATCCATCACCTACTAACCTACAAGGCCCATCTTATCGGCAACCCAATACTCCTTTTTATCAGTATAGACAGCAAATTTACTGCCCACCACTAACAAATATCGGATGTTATCTATCAACTATAATCATTTGCTTACCAACCGCCAACGTTTGATATATGATCTTACCAACCACCAACATTTGATATATGATACCTGATCACCCCTCCTAATAGGATATAGACCAAACTAACCGTCCATCATTGCTTGTTTTAATATGTTCCCCATCAAATGTCACCCATTACATGTCAAAGATCGACATTTGACATTCATAATCCACTAACATCTGATGCTAGTCTTTCTAGTCACCCAATTCCTCATATAATGAGAATAACCAGGCTGACTGCCCCCCATTAGCCTACCTTGGACATTCCTACTTGAATGTCATTTGATGTCTACTAATGACCAAATTTTGATATTTTTATAACATCTAATGTTAATCTTATTGGCCATCAAATTACCCCTTCCTATCAAGAGAACAAATAAGACAACCACTAGTCATCATCGAACTTCTAACATTCCTTGTTGATCACCCTTCAATGTTTGTCAATGACTGACATTTAATGTCCATCTCTCCAGTCACCAATATCCCCTTATATCAGATCTTATCAATCAACAGGTCTTCCTTCATATTCATTGTCCAACTTCAAACATTCTTCATCAATCGATATTAGATGCATACTAATGAAGGATGTCTAATGTTCTTCAACCAATGATATCTAATACTCATCTTATCAATCTCATAGTCATCCCTTCTATTACCAAACTAGTTTCCCATCGTCCCTAGATTTCTAATGTTCCCAGTTAATAGTCATCCAACAGTTAATAGTCATCCAACGCCTACCAATAAATGTCTGATATCTATGGCCTACAGACAACCAATACTCATCTTCTCAATCACCTGGTCTCCCCTCCTATCAAAAAATGGCCAAACTAACCTCCCACCATTGCATGATTTCCAACATTCCTCATCAATCATTGATCAAACTCTAAAAACAACCGATGCCTAACATTTGTGAGTCACAGACATTTAACTTCCCATTCATACAAACTCCGCACTTATTATGAAAATAACTAAACTCGTTATTACCTATTTTTTTTTATGTTTCTCATCAACCATCATCTGAGGTCTATCAATGATCAACATCCAATGTCCATAACCTTTCATCCTCCAATGCTTGTTTTATCAATCAATCGATCTTATATTCTATCAAATGAACAACTATGGCAACCATCTACTACCCATATTAACTTAACTTAAGCATTGTCCAACGCCTCCACTGATTGATGATTTTCAACGATCAAAGTTTCATACTCATCTTATCAATAACTACTTCTCCCTCCTACCAGAAAACTAATTGACCATTATTACCCCATTTTTGGCATTCCTTGTCGACCTTTGCCAAATATCTGCCAATAAATGATGACATCTAACTTTAGTCAACCATTAACGTCTAAAACCCATATTCATAGTCAATGTCCTCTTCTATTACGAGAAAGGCAAAAATACCCACTTGTCATCATCCAACTTCTGACATTCCTCGTCAACAATCGTCTAATATCATCTAATGATTGGAATCAAATTCTAATATCACAAGTCATTTAGCCTCTCATACTATCATTAGAATGACCAAATAGACCAATGTTATCGCTCAACTTTTGAAATTACTTGTCGATTATCATTTGACTTTTCAATGACTAATTTATGATGTACATCTTACCGATTGCCAACTCTCACCTCCTGTTAACAATGCTTATATTTGAATCATTAAGGATATATAAAGAGGAGCTATTACTTGTGTTCAAACAAAGGTAGTTTCGGAAAGTACTTTCCTATTTCAGTTGGATTAAATCAAGGATTAGTTTTAAGTCCATATCTTTTTGCTTTAGTCATGAATATTCTTACTGACATATGCAAAACGATTTACCTTGGAGTATGTTTTTTACAGATGATATTCTTCTTATTAATAAAACAAGAGAAGGAATTGAAGGAAAACATAAATTATAGAGGTCAATCTTCAAGTCTAACTATTTTTGTTTGCGTAGAACTAAAATTAAATACTCTGAGTGTAATTTTAGTAGTAATAGATCTAGTGGTGGGATTGTAACATTAGGTTATCAAGTCATTTAAAATAAGTGCACACTTTAGATAACTTGGGCCTATTGTTTAAAGCGATGGTAATATAGATGGGGATATTATTAGTAGAATTCGAGTTAGACAGTTCACGTGTAGGAATGCATCAGGCCTGTTGTGTGATATAAAATATCCCTCAAATTTTAAGGGAATTTTTTCTAAAAAAAGGTGGTGAGACCTACAATGTTTTGTGGCACAGAATGTTGTCCATTAAAATAGAAGCATAAAATTAAGTTTAAGTGTTGCAAAGATGAGGATGCTTGGGTGGATAAGTGACTTTATACTTAGAGATAAAATATGAAATGAGCATATACGGGAAAAGTTTGGAGCAACTCCAGTGGTAGATAAGATTAGAAAGAGTCGTCTTAGATGGTTTGATCGCATAAAACATCAGTCTTCTAATGACCTGGTTAGGAGGGCATATATATTAGATCCGGCCTATTTAAGAAAGGTAGAGGTAGACCTAAAAAGAGTTGGTTAGAAAATATTAGAAATAACTTTTTTTTGTTCATTAGATTTAAATGAGAATTTGACTACTAAGAGGACACAATGTAGGAAAAGGATTCATGTAGCCAGCCCCATGTAATAGGGGCTCGATATCATTGTTATTCCACTAAGGTCGGGTTAGGAATTGTAAATAATAAGAAATGCATTAATTAAAATGAATTAGATAAATTCAATGATCTTTTAATTACATTGAAACTAAACACCCAAACTATAATGAAAAATGCTCACCTTTACCATACAATGCTGTCCTCAGGAGGGGCATTCTGTTCTCCCAACAAATGAGGGCACCAATTCTTCCAATTGGGGTTTCATACACAGGAATAGTGGATCCATCACCAAAACCCCAGATAATACGCTCCAGAGCTGTGGGCATGAGTTTGCGGTGCTTACCAAGGTACTGACCATAAGGATCAAAAAAGAGAACTGTACAATAAAGTGTATACCCTGCTCTTTCAATCACACCCATAACTATGAAGACCTTGTACTTCCCTGCAATCGCTGCTATGCGATCAACTTCAGGACCTGGAGACAAATTGAGTAAATAAGAGCTTGCAACGTCAACATATATGACAACAAAATTATATTTCCTGGTGATGAAAAAGCTTGAAGCTGCAGCTTTATGACCATTGGACAGCAATTTTCTCAAGCATGCAGTGAAAAAAAATGTCAATTGATGCGAGGTTTTTCTACGTGACTCTGCCTGCTAAAATAGAAGTAATGAATTAGATTACAACAAAAATACATCAAAAGGGAAGGTAACTATCACTGAATTAGATACATTCTTAAATAATGGCTACTTTGGAAGCCTTTGGTTTCATTACTTATTCATTCATAGATGTACTGCAATATTTGGCCCAAATTGTCCATTGCCAATGACAACGCATGAAAATTTCTCTAAATGCATTAATGTCTCCACAAGTACCATTATATGACATGACGTATCCAACCGATCAGCAACCTTTTACCATTCCATTTATTTCAACAATACAAAAAAGAATGATTGTCCCACAGTAAAGCATCTCGATGTAAAGATATTGAAAATCCAACATTTTGTTATGACTATGTTAATCAAATTCTTCCATACTTCTACAAATTAAAGCAATGCCTCTTTTAATGGACTGTGCCGCTGTATGATGCAGGGTGTCTTAAAGGGTTCCAAATAGAGAAAACTCAAATCTCATATCATTATAAGGAGATAGGCTTGTCCCCAAAATTAGAGTCGCTCATACACAGTGCATGAAGGAATTATCGCCAAACCAAAATCTCAAGATTTAATAGAAATCAAAATGTTTATTAAGGCTAAAGATTATGATACAAGCTCAAATTTTTATTTATGAACATCACATCTAAAGTCATCAATCTCTGTAGTCGGTGCAATTCAAATCCTAAATATACTTAAATAATGGTAAGAGAAATCTCATGGAATGGATAAATCCAAACAGCATTGATCAAAAGTCAATGCTGAAGGACCTTTCAAGAATTATAGAGATAGGCATGGTAACATCTGCTCCACAGCTCATAACTCTAATTCCAATAATCTACTGTGAACCCATTCAACACAGAGATTGAACAGAACAACCATAAAAACACAATATTACCATACAACAAGAATAATATAT
This sequence comes from Dendrobium catenatum, assembly GCF_001605985.2. Taxonomy (NCBI): domain Eukaryota; kingdom Viridiplantae; phylum Streptophyta; class Magnoliopsida; order Asparagales; family Orchidaceae; genus Dendrobium; species Dendrobium catenatum. Next base: position 135,432 of record NW_021320093.1, read on the forward strand.
GATGTCTTATTTTCATAGGTCAAATCATTGTAAGTAAAATAAAAATAAAATTATAAAATAAACTATGAAATAATTAAGATAGATTGAATATTGTCCCAAATAGTTTATTTTCTCAACATTTTTAATTAGAGTAAACATGAAGATATTTATAATCTACCTGACTTCAAAAACTTCAACATAGATGAATTTAGCATTTGATATTCGTCAATCAAATAAGCACATAATGTCCCACTAAGTAATCAAAGAATCATCACAAGCCTATCATTCCAATGCACAAGATATCTCCAAATCCACCATCAACATTGGGCATAATTTTAACATATAATGTAATTTCACAAACAAGAAAAGTAGAATTATTTCTAAAAAATTTGATGTAAATTATAAAAGATGAGATGAAAAGAGATGGACATAGGTTCATTAAATAAAGTCAAATCAAATTTATTGAAGACTAAACTAATCCTATATTTCTTATAATTTATAATTTAAAAGTGTTTCTCCTAATGCACTACATGTTTTTGAATGATAATGCCTTTCTTGCATTCATTTCTTAAAGGCTTCCCTTGGAAACCTGACTAAATTCAAGTGTATCATTATCTTATCACATGGTTTGAAATTCACATATATTCTATTCCCAACACAAATACACTTAAAATGTCAAAATTGATATTAAATTTCTATTGGAAATTGAAGAAAATACTTACAGAAATTGAAATAACCTTGGCTGAAATATGATATTTCAGCAAGATAAAATAGAAATCAAGAGAAATTTGATGGCAAAACACTAGGGAAATTTCATAATTGATGAAAACGAGAAGAAAACAAATAAGATACAATGGATCTTCAATTCGAGAGGAAGATCCAGCTCTCCTATTCCCTAGCCGGTGGCTAGAGCCCAAGTAAACCCCAAGAGAAATACAAATTCAGCCAAACATAACCTAATCCTAATCCTAGCCATTTCCCCCTATTTAGAGAATACAAATATAATGATAATTACTAAACAGGTCCTCCCAAAATTTATTCCCTCCTAAACCGCCCTCACTTTTTTAATTTGCATTCAAATCATAGGCTCCATAAAGGAACTGGCAGCTTGCTTGGTCTGCCTGGAATACACTAAGGGCTGGCCTTTGTGTTAGGCCGGCTGGACCGGTCCATCTTGTACTGGTTTAATAATATCCCCCTCCCAAAGAATCACTTTATCCTCAAGGTGAAAGGATGAAAATTAATACTTTCTCATATGGCTCCCAGGTGACGTCATAGTCCAGTAAGCACTGTTTAAAATTGTGTAATATGAGGCTCACGTTGAGGCCCGCCTCAGCGCAATTCTAGTGAAAAACGCCTCGAGGCTTACGCCTGTAGCTTTTTTATGAGGTTTGCGCCTCAGCTTGGCCGAGGCCCGCCTCGCCTTGCTAGTGTGAGGCTTACGCCTCACCGTATTTGTATATAATTTTTTGTTAAAAGTAACATAAATCACACCTTCATGCACATTCAAGCGTAACAACTTCCTCTCAATAGCTTTTCTAATATTTAATAATGTTTTGCTCTTATTATATTTGTATTTTAATTCTATATCACATAGTTTATCACTTATCACTTCATATATTGTGCAATTTTTTATTTCATATTTATGCCAATTTGTTAATTCATAATTCAATAGAAAATTAATATGTTATCATTCAACATATAGTTTAGTATTATATAAAAAAATCATTTTTGACATTTATTATCATTTTACGTAATTTTTTATTTTGAGGCTTACGCCTCGCCTTATGAACAAAAAATACCTCAATACCCAATTACGCAATTTTAAACATTGCTAGTAAGTTCTTCCATTTTATCATAACCTCCTTGGTCTCTCCGTCTCCCCGTCAGACCTCTCTCAACTCCAATGATTCTAATAACACCTCTAAATCCTCTGTCAGTACCAAATGTAACTCTGAGCAAGTTGCATGATCCCTAATAGCTCTCTTCAGTTGTGACACGTGGAACACATCTGATGTGCCTCAGAAGCAAAATATCGCAGGTAAGTCTCCATGCTCCTATTCACTACCTTTGTCTATTCATTGATCTGAGGGTGGCAACCGGTGCTTCTCTTTAGAAATGTGTCATGCAGTCTGAACAACTCTCTCCAGAAATTGTTGATGAATACCTTATCTCAATCAGAAACTATCGACTCAGGGATCCCATGTAATCTGACCATCTCCCTGATGAATGTTGTCTCCACTATCATAGCTGTGTAAAGGTGTCATAAGGGAACAAAATGAGCATATTTGCTCAACCAGTCAACCACCATGAGAATCATTGTAAACCCATCAAATCGGGGTAACACATCTATGAAATCCATGATGACCTCCTCCCATACTCTATCTAGAAGAACCAGGGGTTAAAGTAATCTCCCTCGAGCTCACACCTAGACACCATCTCCTCCACATCCCTATGCATCCCCTTCCAATACAATTTTATTGCAAGTATCCTTATGTCATATGCACGCTAGAATGGCCCTCAACAGCGCTCCCATGAAACTCCTACAACAGGTGGGGAATATGAACTGAGGTCTGTGGTAGCACAAACTTTCCCTGCTACAACAATCTCTCCCCTTCTAGAGAATAGTCAGGGTAGCTATTATCATCCTTCAGTAGATTCGCCATAATCCCCCTCAGCCCTTCATCTTGCATACTGTTCTCCTTAATAGCCCCCTAATCTAGCATCAGTGGTACTGAAATAGCTAGCTCTTGGAGCTCCCCCACGCACCTAGATAAGGCATCTGTCGCCTTGTTCTCTAGCCCTGGCCTATACTGAATCTCAAAGTCATAGCTCAACAGGTTTGACAACAACCTCTGATGTTCATTAGTCACCATTCTCTGCTCCAGCAAGTACTTCAAGCTCTGCTGATCTATCTTGAAGATGAAATGTTGACCGAACAAGGCCCCACTTTTGATTAACTAATATGATGGTCATCAATTCCCTCTCATAAACTGACTTCAGCCGAGCTCTGCCAGAAGTAGGCTATGGGTGTCAATTCGTGTCAACGGATCATGTTCGTGTCAAAGCCAACTTTGACCCGACCCAATTCAAGTTTCGGGTCAGTTTTCCTAACCCAAACCCAACCCGGCTCGAGTTCGGGTCAACCCGACCCATAAGTTATTAAATACATGAAAATTATGAAAATTGGATATTTAATTTGCAATTAAATACATGAAAATTTGCAAGGTAATATATACAAAAAACTTCTTTATTTGTTGGCATTGCCTGCAAACTAAGGCTTCAACAATGTCATGTTTTAAAGCACTTTTATACTAATCCAATACTCTACCACTGTTACTGAATGCACTTTCTGAAGCTACTGTGGAAATGGGAATGCATAAAACATCTGGATCAATAGCGGCCACTTCAAGAAATCTGTATTGGTTACCTTTCCATAATCTTAAATAACATGTGAGCATTGATATGATGCTATCACAATAACCGTATGTTAGCATTGTAAATTAGTAAATAACTCCTAAAATCTAATCCCTTTGAGCATGTAAATAAATCCTAAAATCCAATCCCTGTGAGCATGTAAATAGCTAAAAAACCAGCATGTCATCATTGTTGATCATGTAAATAGGCAAAAGACCACAACGGTTCCAGCATGTCAGCATTGTTATGCTATCCCAATAAAAGCATGTAAGTAGGTAAAAGGGAAAATAAGGCATAAACATGGCTAAAATTTGAAGCAACCAAGTTGCTCATCATGTAAATAGGTAAAATGCCCCAAAGTCCAAACTGCATAATGACAGACAACAAACATGAAGAAAGAGATTTCGGATAAGATGTAAATCATGTAATCATATATGAATAAAAACTAGTAAAGAATAAAGGACAAATAACGATAAATCATCTCTAGGATTTCTTAATCATGCACACAACATCTACGGTTTCCATTTGAGAAGCTCAAAAATGAAAAAAAAAATATTGTTGGAACTCATAATAACGACTACAAATCTTACCAAGCAATCATCCTATCACCAAATTATCTCAAAATGTAAAAGGGTTACCGGTTGTCGATATATGCCGGCCTATGTTGCACCGATACGGATACGTCGACACGGATACGACACGATACAGATACGGGACACGTCAATTCCTAAAAAAATAGGATACGGTACGGCGCGGACATGGCATTATAGTTTATAAATCATACATAAAAATTAAGAAAGCAATCAAAGCATAATATTTGAAATTACAAAAACAATGACAACATCATTTGTAGCATTTACTTTATCATATTAAAATATAAGTAAGTATTAAATGTCTAGTACAACAACAAAAGCATAAACATAAATTGTCTAGCACATGAAGTTTCAACTATTCAATAGAAGGAATGATATGATTAGCTTCTTCAGTGGTTTGTCTTTGAACTTCTATATCATCTTCAATACATATCATAGCTTCTAAATTCTAATTCAGGCTTATCAAAGGAAAGATTAGTAATTTCTAATATTCTCATATCATCAAGAGACTCAAATCCATCTCGGAAATGAGAGAACCTTGCTCGCAGCCGCGGAAGTAAATACAACGCATCTTTTTTTGGATTTATTTTTGTTTTTCAACGGACACGCGTATTGGATACGCGTGTCCTTTTGAAATTAAATAGTATTTTAATTGGATACGGCTTTGGCGTATCCGACACGTATCGGTGGAGTATTGGAGGCGTATCTGTGTATCAGTGTATCAGATACAGCACGCCTTCATAAATAGGAGTATCGGTGCAACATAGATGCCGGCAAAATATGAAGCTTGCGGGGAAATACCTAACTACGAGGGGAGAGGAGACATGAATTCATCACCTGCGATTCTTAAGAAATCTAGCTTACAACAACCACTCAATCACGAAGAATGCAAACGAAAACTAGGGCAGGGTCACAGAGCGAAACAAACAAGAGGATAGGTAAACTCGAAAACAAAAAGCTGAAAGAAGAAATGTGCGGAGTAACCTAACCCTTAAGCCACCGCCATTATCATAATATTATTAAATAAAGCGGGTTGAATTCGGGTCAAAAATAGATTGTCGGGTTGACCCGAACACGACCCAAAACTCAAATCGGATCGGATATTCGAACATGAATCTGACCCGTTTACTAAACGGGTCGACCCAAACCCGAATTTTTAAGGCAGGGTTTGGGTCATGTCAAAATTTGACACCCCTAAAGTAGGCTATGAATTTGTGATTTTGTATGAGCACTTCCCCCAATCCATATCATGATGCATCAGTCTCTACTACGAACATCTGATTGAAATTAGGTAGGGCCAGAACCATGGTCATGGTTGTCTTCAATCTCTCAAAGGCCTAAGTGGCTGCCTCTCCCCATAAGAAGTTGCCTTTCTTCAACTGCTTTGTCAAAGGCCAAGTATGGCCCAGTCTCCTTATTCAGGGCAAGATAATCCACAAAAAATCTCTAACTTCTATCCTTCTTCTTAACAAGTAGAATTGGGCTAGAAAAAGAGTTCATGCTCAGCCTGGTGATCCCATGCCTCAAATATTTCCAAGATCAACTTCTCAATCACATCATTTTGGATCTAGGGGTAACGGTAAGATCTGACATTGATTGGTGATACTTCCTTCCTTAGCGTGATGGCGTGCTCCTCTCCCCTCTATGGTGGAAACCCTGGAGGTGACTGAAAAATCTCACTGAACTGTTATATAACTGAATGTACTGAAAGAGGGATGTCCACTCCTTCCTCCCCTATAATCCCCTCCAAACTATGTAGCTCCACCAGAAATCCTCCCACCTCCTGTTTGTCCCTTACCATAGTATTTAGAGACACCACGGCTTTGGAGAGCCTGCATCTCCCTTAATAACCATCCTTCTCCCTTCCACCATCAACTGCATTGTCAGCATCCCCCAATTCATCTTGGTATCCCCCAAAGTCTACAGCCATCTCATCCCCAGGATGACATTAGTGTTCCCTAACTCCAATTGGAAAAAATTCTCCATCACCTAGATCCCCTGTATGAGTAGGACCACTCCCCTACACACCCCTCTACCTATCTCCATCTTCCCAGTCCCCATCATCACCTCATAGCCCCCAATGTCCACCAGTTTCATCCTCAATTGGTCTACGATCTAGTTGGAGATGAAATTGTGCGTAAAACCACTATCTATCAGCACCACTACCTCCTTGTCTGTAATTTCTCCTCCCACCTTCATAGTGTGATTCGAAGTGAATCTCACCACTAAATTCAAGGAAACGTCAGCCATATCTAAATGCAGCTTTTCCTCCTCCATCAATGCCCCGCTCCCACCTCCCTCCTCAGCCTCCACATCATCACAGATGGTGAGAACCTGAAGAGTTAAGTACTTACACCTATGCCCCGACGTGTATTGCTCATTACATCTAAAACATAACCACTTTGCCCTTTTATCATGCACCTTCGCTTTTCTGAGTCACTTGAAGTTGCCCCTAAGGCAAACTCTCCCGCTCTTCTCCCTAGGAACTTCTTTCTGAAAGGATATTGTCTGGCTTTTGGGTGCTAGACTTGTAGGGGTACTCTAGTAGACCCCTCCTATGATGTTGGTTCTGCTGGCCTTCTCCCTCTCATATTTTTCTTCTACCCTCTGAGCAAGATCCATTGTTTCCATCAGCCCGCTAAGCCTCAATACCCTGAGTTCTACCCGTATGTCCTCCCTAAGCCCCTACATAAAATTTTCCTCCAATCCTTCCACTGAGATTCCCCTCAATCTCCCCGACAACAACTAAAACTTCTCTCTATACTCCATAACTTTCCCCTTTTGAGTTTGGGCATAGAACTGCTCGTGGATGTCTCCTCCCCAAATGGCTCAAAAACGTTCCAACAAGCACTACTTAAATTCTCTCCATGAGTAGATCGGATACCTAGCCTCCCTCCATTTGAATGAGACTAGGCCTTTCCTTCCAAACATAAACTAGCCGCCATAAGTTTTTTCCCTTCAGTCAGCTCGTTGATAGCAAAGTAACATTCCACCCACACCCAACCTTCAGCATCCTCCCGTTCAAAGACCGACATCTTTAACTTCCTTGAACTCGCATCCATACCTCAATGGTTTCTTCCCCCGTTGATTCCTCCGATGTAGTGGTGGTGTGATTCCCTTCCTCCCTTGGTTGAGTTTGACCCCATGGCTCCCCCCAACCATGCCATTCTCCATTTCACCTCATCACATGCTTGGTTAATCTCCCAAATGGGTCAGCTTCCCTGCTACTTGCTATCCTCCCTTCAGAATACCCCAATACGCCCACCAACGGGGCCTCGAGTGGCGATCCTTGATGGAAAATACTCTCCAATTCATCGTCGTCCTCCTAGATCTCCTTTCCTCGTGGTTCCACCATAGAAATTGTTGATGATGCTTTTGATTGCATCTCAAGCATCTTTTTCATCATTCCTTCAAAGTTTCCAAAGCGGTTCTCGATGGCTGAAAGTCTTCCCTCCACCCCAGAATATTTTTCCTCTACTCCGTCCTTTAGTTGTTCCATCTCGCCCTCCAATGCCTCCATCTTATTTGCTGCCAGCTCTAATCGCAAAATCAACGAAGATAACTTAATTTTCTGCCCAAGAAAGTGCTTTGATACCAATTTGATAGGAAACACTGGCAAAAATTGAATGAATCTTGGCTGGAATTTGGAATTTCAACAAGATAAAATAGAAATCGTGAAAAATTTAGTGGCAAACCGCTAGGGAAACTTGATAATTAATGAAAAAGGGAAGAAAACAAACAAGACAAAATTTATCTTCAATTCGAGAGGAAGATCCGGCTCTCCTATTACCTAGCCAGCGGCTAGAGCCCAAGTAAAACCCAAGAGAAATACAAATTCAACCAAACATAACCAACCCTAGCCCATCCCTTTCCCCCTATTTAGAGAATACAAATATAATGATAATTACCCTAACCCTAATCCATCTTGGACCAATCTAATAGACATCTTCATGCAAATGATGAATGAGATATGAAACAAGTAATGAAAATAATAAAATGCTAACATGCATCCTAAAGAATACTAATAAAGATTTTTATATAATTCCTAGAAAAACATATGATGAAGAAAAGGCTTATACACTTATATGGATATGGATAAATAATCTCTATAAATAAAATTAACTGAAAAGGCTTAAATGTTTACTATGATGTATTTTGCACTTTCAAAGTTGATCATGTAGATGAAATTTTAAATTTCAGGTTTCTTTGAAGGCATTTATCATTAAAAAATCTCTAGAATATTGACATAACTTGAATATCTCCATAAGTTTCTTTATATGAGTTGATAAATAAATAAATAAACAAGAACCAAAAGTGAAATGTCAATCCCAACTTGATTTGTAGATTTAGTGATAAGTTTGATAGATACTTCATAAGAAATGATTTTATCAAGTTCTTTAATTGATTCATCAGCTACAACAAATATGATTTCAACGACACACTAAGAAATAGGCTTCATTTTTATTAGAAGTTCATGTTCATAAACAATCCTATGCACAATTTTGTTTTCAATATAATTATGACTCTTGTTCAAGTAGGTTCACAAACAAGATCTATTGTAGATGCACATTCAAATTCAACAACATGAAATGTAGATTAATATTGCAATCATAAATCATCTTGTGTATCTAACACCTCAAAAAATATTCAAAAATTACATTTTCTTCAATGAGAGTAGATTTATCAATGTATGATTTTTCAGTTGTTGTATAGTTGACAAGCTTTAGAGGAAAAGGTAATGATTCTTCTTTAAGTACATTAATTAGAAGTGTGATAGTCCTTGTAGAATGATCCTAGTATGTCCCAATGTTCAAAATTTAGATAAAGCTTTAGATATTATGTTTGGTAAATTGTATCGTAATTCATTCATAATCTCTCGCCTATGACCTTGAATTAAATGTACAACAACAACAAGCCTTTGTCCCACTACGTGGGATTGGCTACATTAATCTTTTTTCTCTATTGTGTCCTGTTAAAAGTCAATTCTCGTTTAAATCTAATAAAAAAATATCATTTTTAATATTTTCTAACTAAATCTTTTTAGGTCTACCTCTACCTTTCTTAACATAAGTCAAATCTAATTCTTCTATCATAACCGGGTCATTAGAAGGCTATCGTTTTATGTGACCAAACCATCTAAGATGACTCTCTCTAATCTTATCTTCCATTGGAGCTACTCCAACCTTTTCACGTATATGGTCATTTCGTATCCTATCTCTAAGGGTAAAGCCACTCATCCGCCTGATCATCCTCATCTTTGCAACATTAACTTAGTACTATGCTTCTCTTTTAATGGCCAACATTTGGCACCATAAAGCATTGCAGGTCTCATCACCATCTTATTACACATTTTAAATATCTTGGATATATTAAGGGAGATATTTCTATCACACAACAAGCCCGATGCATTCCTCCGCTTCAACCATCCAACTTGAATTTTGCTGATAATATCCTCATCTACTTCACCATCACTCAGAACAATAGATCTAAGATACCTAAAATGTGTACTTTTATTAATAACTTCATCGCCCAAAGTCACAATCCTCTCACTAGGTCTATTACTACTAAAATTACACTTCATATATTTAGTTTTAGATCTACTCAAGCAAAAACCTTTAAACTCTAAGGTTGACCTACATAATTCAAGTTTACCTTCAACTCCCTCTCTATTCTTATCAACAAGAAAAATATTATTAGCAAAAAGCATACACCAGGGTAACTTCACAAAAGAAGTGGTGGCTCCATCCCTTCTATCACTTGCTATGACTATATGATAAGTTGATTTAAAACAGCAATAAATTTCATTCATCATTATAATGTAGCTACAATTTTCTGTAGTGTAGTCTATGTCATGGAGGAGGTAGCCCACACAAGCAGAGTTATTTAAGACTCACCTAAGGAGACGGAAGAATTCATCCATGCAAGTTCATTGCAAGTGATAGTATGATGTGTTTAGATTGTACGTCAAGAATATTTACAAAATGATTTAAACATTAATATTTTATTTGAAATTAAATTTTATATCAATACAGGATCATAATATTGCGAGTATTTTTGAGAGATATGAAGAGCTATGTAGCTATTAGGGTGATATTGATATTAAAGTATGGATATAGGCTGCATGCAACTCAAGGAAAGTGATAGGAAATACTTGGAGATCTCAAGTATTTCTATCAATTGAGACAAAATCAGCAAACAATCTCACAAAATATGAGGGATAATCACACCAAATAGTAGTTTTTATTGCAAGAAGCAAACTAACGGAAAGAAGAAATCAAAGCAAGATACAATTGATTCTCAATTCGAGATCGATCTCTCACAATCTCTAGATGATGAATCTAGAGCCCAAGACACTAAGAAAAAGAACCCAAGAGAACTCAATAATCAAAACATAACCCTAACCCCAATTCCCTCATCCTACTTAAGCATACAATTAATTAATCAATCCAAATGACTAAAGAGCCATTGTTGCCCCCTCCTTTCCCTCCCAAGAATTTGAATTTGAAGTTTTAGGTGGACCCGACTCCTCCCTCTCTCTCTCTTTGTTGTCACCACTCCTGGAATAAATCAGGACCGGTCTAACAATACCACCCTCCCAAAGAATCACCTAGTCCTCAAGGTGAAAATAAGGAAACTAATGTTTCACCTTCTCGTATGGCTCTTATATGGCCTCATAGTCTGGGAGACTCTTCCACTTAATCAACACTTCCTTAGTTCCATCTTCTCCTAGCGAACCCCCATCAACTCCAAGGGTTCCAACATCACCTCTAAATCTTCAGTGAGTGTCACCGGTAACTCCAAACTGGCTGCATAATTTCCAATGGCCCTTCTCAATTGGGATACATGGAAAACAAGATGTATAGTCGCCGTTGGTGGTAGTTTCAATCGGTATGCCACCACTCCAATCCTCTCTAATATCTCATAGGGCCAAAAGTATCTAGGGACAAGCTTCTCATTCCTCTTATTGGCGACTATATTTTGCCTTTAAGGTCGAAGCTTCAAGAACACCTTCCCCCCTACTCAAATTGGATGTCTTTCCTATGCCCATCTGCCTATTTCTTCATAATCTGTTGAGCTCTCAGCAGATGCCTCTTCAATTCATCTAACACCCTATCCCTCTCCTCCAAGTACTCCACTGAATAAACTGGAGTGCTGTTATGTCCAAATTGCACCCAGTGAGATGGATCCCCCCGTACAACACCTTGAATGGTGTCATCTGAAAAGCAGAATGATAAGAGATTTTGTACCAATACTCAGCCCATGATAACCACCTGGCCCATAACTTGGGAGTCTCTGATATAAAGCATCTGAGGAAAATCTCCAAGCTCCTGCTGACCACTTCTATTTGGCCACCTTTCTGTGGGTGGTAGACAATGCTCCTCTTTCATATTGTCTCATCTAATCTGAATAGCTCCCTCTATAAATGACAGAGGAACACCTTATCCCTGTCGAATACTATAGCCTCTGGTACTCCATGTAGTCTGACCACCTCTCTGATGAAAGCTGAAGCCATTGTCACTACAATGTATGGGTGTCGTAGGGAAATGAAATAAGTATACTTGCTCAATCGATCCACTGCCACTAGGATCACTGTAAATCCTTCTGATTGAAGAAGCTCATTTATGAAATCCATGGATATCTCCTCCCACACCCTTCTTAGTAAAGCTGAAGGCTGCAGTAATCCTCCTGGAGACATGGCCATGTATTTGTTCTTCTGACAACTCTCACAAATGGCTACCATGTCCTTCATATCCTTATGCATCCCCTTCCAATACAGCTCTGATGCTAGCCTCTTGTATATCTTATGCACCCCTGAGTGACCCCCAACAACGCTCCCATGAAACTCCATGAGCAAGTGTGGAATGTGGGTGGATGTCCTAGGCATCACAAACCTTCCCTGATACAACAATATCTCCCCCTCCAAGGAATACCCCGGGTGGCTACTCCTTTCCCTCAGTAAATCATCCCTGATTTTTTTAGCTCCTCATCTCTGGCACTCTCCTCCTTGATGGCCTCCCAATCCAACATCAATGGGATTTATACTATTATCGCCTGTAACTCACCCATACATTTGGACAAGGCTTTTGCCGCCTTATTCTCCACTCCTGACTTGTATTAGATTTCAAAATCATATCCCAGCAATTTAGACAGCTACCTCTAATGCTCCTCTATCACCATCCATTGCTCCAGGCTTCTAGCAAGTATTTTAGGCTTCGTTGGTATGTTGTGACAATGAAATGCTTACCTAATAGGTAGGGCGCCACTTCTAGATGGCTAATACGATGGCCACTAGCTCCCAATCATAAACTAATTTCAACCAGGCCTTAGTTGTCAACACCTGGCTGAAATAGGCAATGGGTCGATGATCCTACATGAGCATTATCTCCAATCCATACCCTGAAGAGTGAAGTCTGACATAGCTAAAACCGATACAATGGTCATAGCCTTCTTCAAACTCTCAAAAGCAGTTGTAGCTGCCTCCCCCCATAAGAACCCATCCTTCTTTAATTGCTCTATTAATGGTCAAACGATAGATTTATACCAATTCACAAACCTCCTTTAGTATCCTATCAGTTCTAAGAATCCCCTCAACTCCTTTAGATTCTTAGGTAATGGCAATATCAACATAGCCTCAATTTTTTAATGATCAATTGTCACCCCCTCTTTGGACACAATATGGCCCAAATACTCCATACTGGTCTGGGCAAAATAGCACTTCTTCAAATTGGCCCTCAACTGATGCTCCTATAACACATCTAGCACCCTCTTCAAGTGCTCTTAGTGTTCCTCCTATGTCCTGCTGTAAATTAGGATATCGTCAAAGAACACCAAGACAAAATCGCCTAATGTAGAGTCGAAAGACCTTGTTTATAAGAGACAAGAATGTGGCCGGGGCGTTAGTGAGGCCAAAAGGCATTAATAGGAACTCATAATATCCCTCGTGAGTTCTGAAAGCAGTTTTTGGCACATCTTCTTCATTATGATCTAATATATCCTAATTTCACATTTATCTTGGTGAATATCACTGCCCCACTTAATTCATCCAACAGTTCATTAATCACCGGTATAGGAAACTTGTTTGGCACAGTTTGCTTGTTGATCGTCTTGTAATCCATACAAAACCTCCACCTGCCATCTTTTTCCTACACCAGTAATATTGGACTAGAAAAAAGACTAACACTAGGTTTGATGATTCCAGCCTCCAGCATCTCTATAATCAACTTCTCAATCTCGTTCTTCTGAAATTGAGAATATCTGTAGGGCTTGACGCTGATGGGCAACACACGTTCTCTCAAGGTGATAGCATGCTCCGGCTCCCTAAGTGGTGACAATCCCTGAGGCGGATGAAACACCTCCTAGAATTGATGGATTAACGGTTGTATAGAGAGGGGTATGACCCCTTCCTCCTCCAATCTAACTCCCTCAAATCTGTGCAGCTCCACCAACTAACCTTCCCCCACCTCCTAGATATTCCTTACCAAGGTTTTGAGTAACACCATTGCTTTGAATAGCCCTGCATCTCTCATGATCACCACCTTTCTTCCATCCACACTCAGCTCCATCATGAGTGCTCCCTAATTGACCTTGGTGTCCCCCAGGGTCTGCAACCACTTCATTCCCAAGATGACATCTATACTTCCTAACTCCAGTGAAAGAAATTCATACCTCACCTAAATCTCCTAGATAGTCATCACCACTCATCTACAGATCATCTGGCCTTTCTCCACCTTCCTTGTACCCCATCATCACAGATGGTGAGAACCTAAAGAGTTCAATCCCTACACCTATGCCTTGGAGTGTACTTCTCATCACAACTAAAACACAACCCATTTGCCCTCTTCTCCTGCATCTCCTTCTCCGTCAGCCTCTTGAAATTTCCCCCGCTCCCTCCTCCTAATGTCTTCTCCTTGGTGGTCTCATGAAATCCCCCTTGTTGCAGGACCCTTGGGTGTTAAGTGGGTGTTCGTCATCCAGTAAGCGCCTCCTGAGCTGCTGCTCCTGGCTCCCTTCTCTAGATTTTTCTAATTTTCTGCCAGCTGTGCCAACTTCATGGCCTCTCCCAAGTCACAAGTAGTCATGACTTTCATCGCCGCTCTGAGCTCTGCCATAGTTTAAAATTGCGCAATAAGAGGCGCGCCTCTGCGCAATTTGGACCCATGCCGCCTTATTGCCTAAGCAATTTTGGCGTTTGCTAAGGCTTACGTCTCAGGTACAGTGAGGCGCGCCTCAATTGCGGTATTGCGCAATTTTGGTTGAAGCGTGCGCCTTACTAAAGGGCCCCACTCACTTAAAGTTTAAAATAAAATTGATGTTTCTTGCTTCTATCAGTCAAAGCTGAACCAAACGAAGGTCTCCCGCGGCACCTATCCCACACGCTCCCGATCCCGGATCTCTTGCACATTTCCGCCGCCTCTCCCGCCGGAGCCGCCTCTCGCCGGTGAGTCTTTTGTTTTTGGCCGCCCCTCAACATCATTTCTTTAAGTGTTTATAGGGTTTTTTTTAAGTTTAGAGTTTGATTTTTCAACTTATAGGAAAGCTAGTGTTTTAATTTTTTTGAGTTTTTTTTTTTTTGTTTCATTTTGCATTTGTACTTTAAGAAATATGATTAAGGGCAAGAAAAAGTCTAATACGTCATTGCGAAGAGACCCTTCTTGAAAATACAGTGTACAGGTTGACGTAGGTGGCGGTGAGAAGACTTATGTGTATTTGAAATACAATTTTGTGATAAAGTGGTCAAGGGCGGAGTTACCCGCATGAAGGAATACTTATCCGGCTCTCATAAAAACGTAGCAACGTTTGCAAATGTGCCAGACAAGGTGATGGATGAAATTATTGCTTACATGAAGAAAAGTACCATGTCAAAACATTTACAACAGGAGCAATTTGATGAAAGGGTCGAACAAGGTGCTTACTACGGGAACGAGAGTAGAAAGGGCTCTTCCTCCACTATACAAAATAGAGGTGTGAGGGGTCCGATGGACCAGTATATGATTAATCTAGGAGAGGATAGAGGACAAGCACAGATGATGCTTGCGACTGGTACCAGAGACGGTCGACGTCAGGTTTGCATGGATATTGGTAGATTTTTTTATGAGAATGTCATTCCATTTAATGTTGTGACATCGCCGGCCTATTTCAATATGTTGCGATCTATAGGGTTGTATGAGAGAGGGTTGAAGGCACCTTCCATGTACGAGTTGCGAACATGAATTTTGAAGGAGCTGCAGAACACAAAGCAGAGTATCGATGAGATTAAACGGACATGGAGTGAGACTAGTGTTACAATTATGTCAGATGGATTGTTTGACATGAAGATAAGGAGCTTGATTAATATCCTTGTAAGCAATCCCTACGGCACGGTATTTTTACGATCAGTTGAAACTTCAGATGAGGTTAAAAATGATAAATTCATTTCCAATTTACTAGATGGGGTTGTTGAGGAGATTGAGGAGCAATTGGTTGTTCAGGTGGTGACTGACAATGCTAGTGCATACAAAGCAACTGGTCAGATATTGATGTAGAAGAGGAAACACCTCTATTGGACCCCCTGCGTAGCACACTGTATCGATCTTATATTGGATGAAGTTGGTGATTTACCTCAACACAAGAGCACCCTTTCTAAGATGAAGAAGATCACAAAATTCATCTACAACCACTCATGGGTCTTAGCCTTAATAAGAAGTTTTTAAAGAAGGAAATCATTTGCTCTGATACCACTAGGTTCGTTATTAGACCTTTTATGCATCACATATTATATTTGTGCACTGCAAATCATTTTCAATTCCTAATGCAAGTTTATTCTACAGGTTTGTCACATCTTATTTGATACTGCAAAGCCTGCTGGATGTGAGACAACCTCTTGAAACAATGTTTACATTGATACAATGGCTTAATTATGCGTGGGGCAAGAAACATGAGGGGAAGGAAATACGAAGGCTAATTATAAATGATAAATTTTGGGCAAGTGTGACCTATGCCATCTACCCTTAATACAAGTTCTACGTTTAGTGGATGCCGAGAAAAAATCAGCCATGGGTTTTATATATAACGCAATGGATGAGGCAAATGAGTTGATTGCACATAACTTGGGAGGAGAGGATGCAAGTTATAGAGAGATTTCGGATATCATTGATGCTCGGTGGGAGGTCCAGTTACACCGTCATCTACATGCAGCGGCGTATTATCTCAATCCTCAATTTCAATATTTAGAGAGGAAATCCTCAAACCCGAAGGTGAAGCTTGGCTTGTATCATTGCATGGAACGACTAATACCGGACCAGACCGTTAGGGAGCTTACAAATTTAGAACTTGTTCTATTTCGGAATAGGAAGGGATTTTTTAGTCTGCAAGCAGCAAAATATACTATTGCCAAAAGCCCTCCAGGTATACTTATTTTTTGCAAACTTTTTGTACATGCAGAACACTTTAATATGTTCTAATTATCATTTTTCTTCTTGAAAATAGTTTAATGATGGATCCAATTAGGTGATTTCACCTCTGAGTTACAGAGTTTTGCTGTAGAGTTTTAGACCTCACTTGTTCTTCCTCTAGGTGTGAGCGAAACTGAAGTATATATAATCAAGTGCAAACAAAGAGAAGAAATCGACTTTCAACACTCAGAATGAACTCCCTTGTGTATTTTATGCACAACAAAAGGTTGAGAGAAATGTGGTTGAGGAACAAGTGGTTGAAGGATGATGAGAACTCGGTGTGTGATGATGTAGCATCTGATAATGAGTGGTTCATAGATGATGATAAAGATTTGCCATTATCAGACCTGCAGCTAGAGGATCTAAGTGTGGATGTCTTGAGGGGCGAAGAAGATCAAGTGGGCACATCCACTAGTACCACACCACACACATCTACCAATTCTGCAGCACAATAAGCAAATAATGGTATTTCACAATTTTTTATGTGCTCTTACATTATATATATATATATATATATATATATATATATATATATCACATGGGCAATTAACATGACAATAATTATTCTTATTGAACAAGGAAGAGAAAACTCAGTAACATCGAAGATGATGAAGATATGACATTCATAAATACAATTGGAGAAGAAGATTCTCTTAAAGACCCATTTAGTGATGGGACATGATTGGATTTTACATGTTCTTTCTTATTTATACTTTGGAAGTTTTGATAGACTAATATTTTGTGGTTATGTACTTTGAATTATATTATGCAATGTATATATTGCATTTATTTTATTGTTTTCCACAAATTTCACTTGTCATTTAGATGTTTTTATTATATGATAGACTCTTACTTTATTTACCTGCTAAAACCCTTAAATTCTCATTTATGCAATTTTTCGTCTGTGAGGCTTACGTCTCACACCGCCTCGAGGCTTACGCCTCGCCATACGGACGAAAAACGCCTCAAGGCTTATTTATGCAATTTTAAACCTTGATCTCTGCCTTGAACCATTTCATGAAGTTTCCCTTTAATGTAGTCTATGATAATCGCTCCACCCGATTTGCTAGGTGCTAGAACTGTTCCCAATAGTCAGTCACTGAGCCGTCCTACACTAGTGCAAAAAATTGCTCATAGAAGTCCCCTCCCCCATCAGTTTGGAAACATTCTAATAAATAATCCTTGAATGCTCTCCAGCTCCGTATAGGTCTCATTTGGTCCCTCCACTAGAACCATGACAGCACCTTCCCCTCCAAACATAGGACTGCTGATGTCTGTTTCTCCTTATCCGTTAACCTATTAATGGCGAGTACCTCTCCACCTTGTAGATCCATCAATAAATATCCTCCCCTTCAAAAATTGGCACTTCAGCTTCCTCACCTTTGATTCTCCCCCATTTCACCGAATACCTCCATACTTTCCCATCTCCCAAGTGTTTTGCTCTCCCCAAGTCTCCCAATCTTCCCTTACATGTTCATCTTCAAACCACTCTTCACTTTCTTCCCTCCTTTCTCCAAAATCAGCACCCCTCTTTCCATAATTTCCCTCTTTTTTTCACCCAACCAGCACCCCTTACTCCTTGTTCCCTATTTTCACGTCTCTCTACATACCTTCCTCATTTCTCCTCAATGATTTCTACATCGTCTTCCCTCCTACAAAAATCAAATTCATAGTTCTTCCCATTGGTCCCTTCACCTCCGATGCCGCTATTTGGATTCTATTTTCTAATAACTTCTTCACCATTAAATGGAGATCGTAAACTTTGTCTTCCATGAATGAAACCTTGTTTTCCACGGATGAAATTCAATCCTCCACCGTGGCTTTTATTTGGCTTATCTTTCTTTCAAAACGTTCTTCCAAAGCATCTAACCCCTTGGCCGCCGTCAAATTTTTGGATTTTGATCCAAAAATCAACAAGGGTACCTTCCTCCAGATAAAATTTTGCAGCTAAAATTTCAAAAATTCAGCCCCCGGTGATCCCAAGACTAACTCTAATACCAATTTGATAGGAAATACTTAGAGATCTCAAGTATTTCTATCAATAAAGACAAAATCAACAAACAATCTCACAAAATATGAGGGATAATCACACCAAATAGTAGTTTTTATTGCAATAAGCAAACTAACGGAAAGAAGAAATGAAAGCAAGATACAATTGATCCTCAATTCGAGAGGAGGATCGATCTCTCCCAATCTCTAGATGATGAATCTAGAGCCCAAGACACCAAGAAAAAGAACCCAAGAGAACTCAATAATCAAAACATAACCCTAACCCCAATTCCCTCATCATACTTAAGCATATAATTAATTAATCAAGCCAAATGACTAAGAAGCCCTTGCCGCCCCCTCCTTTCCCTCCCAAAAATTTGAATTTAAAGTTTTGGTGGACCCACTCCTCCCTCTCTCCCTCTTTACCGCCACCCCTCCTAGAATAAACCGGGACCGGTCCCAGGGACCGATTGTAATTGGATCGATCCACTAGAGACCAATCTAACAGAAAGGTCGACTATATTGATGCACACTCAGTGATGCTCCCTTAAATTTTTGTTGGAATACTCATGATTTATATATTGATGACTCTTTTAAGCCTAAATTTTAAGCAGGATTATCACAACATTAAATACAGTAAGTTGAGCAAATAATAGAGTCTATGCTTAAAGGTGCTTTTAATACATCATCTGATGCCATAGATTGCACAAAAAATATGTGATAGCATGGAAAGGGTCTAATCAACCATGAGTTTAATGATGAATGACCACATTAAAAGGGGGGTATATTTTATTTAAACAATCATGAACTATATTTTTATTTGCATTATATAGTGTTTGTTATAGGCACTACAACATTCATAGTATGTTCAATTTTAAAATTGGTTAATATTGTTCCCTCTTATAATCTTGTATTTTTTAGATTGTTGTTGGATTTGTTGCAATTATGATTGTAGTGGGGTTATGAAACATTTTAATTACAATACTGTCAAATTTGAAAGTGCAATTTTGTATGGGCTTTTTTATTGATATGTGAAGAAATAGTGACAACCCGACAAAATTGTGAATGATATGTAAAAAAATTGATAGTTCAATTTGCAACCACCTTGCAATAGATTTGAGATAAACATACAAGTTTGCAAGGGTATATAGTTTTGTAGTAGAGTTTGTCATAAGTTCTTTGCTTCAAAATGGAGAAGATAGTTGCCCTCATCATAAAGTGGTTGCAAATTGATACGCCAGTGCGGCGGGGGGGGGTACCTAGTGGGGCTCAGGGGAGTTAATATTCACTATGTAAGAAAGAGAAATCAGAGGAGCAATAATTAGGAAATTTTATTTAAGGAAAGAGGGCTAATTTGAAATCAGATTTGGGAGGTGTTTAGAAAAGTTTCTTGATTATATTTATGCTATTTAAGAAGTGTTTAATTGTTTAGAAAGTTTTCCTTAAACATATTTAATTGTTTAGGTAAGCTTTCTAAAATATGTTTAATTGTTTATGAAGGTTTTCTAAATTATATATAATAGTTTAGGAAGGTTTCCTGAATCATGTTTAATTGTTTAGGAAGGTTTCCTAAATCATGTTTAAATTATTTAGGAATGTTCTATTTATGATTTTGTATTATAAGGACATTTAAGGAGGGAGTGTCTAGGGTTTAGGGAGGCAATTGTTGAGTTTTATGTTTTGTTGTAGTTTTATTCTTGAGGGTTTCCTAGCTGAGTCTAGGTTGTTTGGGAGAGCCGATCTGCCTCTCTAATTGTAGATCACTTGTATCTTGCCTTTGCTTTGAGTTAATAAAAAATCAGTCATCGTTTGGAGTATTTCTACAATTTTTCTCTTATTTTATTGTTGTTTTTTTTTCGACAGCATATTAAATTGGTATCAGAGCCGTGTCCTAAACCAAAATCGCAATTGTCCTCGCTGAAATTTGCTGCATAATTCCTTCCCCTTACTAATTTTGCTGATAGAAGGCCATTCATCATTGTCTTTTTTTGTTATTTTTTGCGGTTTGAATAATAGATCTGTGAACAACATCAAAGAAGATGGAGGCGTTGGAAGGAGAGATGGAACAACTCAAGGCAAAGATGGAGGAAAAACATGTTGGAATAGAAGAAAGGTTTACAATGGTGGAAGGAAGGCTGTCGTACATGGAAACCCAAATAGAAAACCGATTCGAGAACATGGAAGGCATGATGAGGAAATTAATTGAGATCTAGTTGAAAGCTTCACCGGTGTTTCCTAGTGTTGAACCAAAGAGAAAGGAAATTCTTGAGTGTTGACATGTATACGCCAGCAAAAATAAAAAAATAAATAAAACCAGTGTACATGCTCGACATCAATGCCGAACTCCGCACGTCACTTGCCATAAAATCCCACAAATCCCATAAAATGAAAGTCCTATGCACGTCGTCGGCACTCTACGCATGTATCTACCTCATCATTAAAGGGAAATGAAATGAAGTATTTCGTTTCTACCTCTTCTTCCTCACGCGAAAACCCTCTCCCACTTGCGAACACAACTGAAATCCTCGCCTCTAGCTCTTCCCGATTCCTCAAGTCGTTGCCTCAGTAGTCGACCGATCAAATTCCCGAAGTTGTCAACCTCCTAATCCAGACGAAATGCACTGTCAACCTTCCCCTCCGATTACCTCAACCTAGCTGCAAATCTCCATATGCTTCTTCTTCCTCTCTTGCCAACACCTCTGCCCTAGCCAAACCCCGCTTAATAGCTGAACTCCAAGATCCCCGCCTCCCTTCCAACCTAACAACGCCTCCAACAACGACATTTCTTCTTATCGAATCGGAGCGACTCCTTCGACGACTTTCTCTCCCTATTGGATTGAAAGTAATGACTGAAGCTCGCTCTTCGCGAAGGTAAAGATCTTTCTCCCTTTCGCGTGCTTCTTCGACTAAAGAAAGAAACGGAGGATTTAACTGGCTGAGAGATTTAACAGTTCTATAAATCCTGTTTGACAGGGTTTAACATAAATCCTGCTCAAATTCAATATAAATCGGGTATTCAAACAACCTTTTTAATTAATTGTAATTAATTTTAATTAATTGTGATTAATTAACATTAAGTATAATTGATAATAATTAATTAATATTAATTATAAATTAATTACTAGTAATTATAATTAATTTTGATTAATCACAATTAATTATTATTAATCATAATTAGATATTATTAATTTTAATTAATTACTATTGATTATAATTAATTATTACAATTAGTTATAATTAATTGTTGTTAATATAAAAAAGAGAAGTGAAGAACAGGGGAGAAGAAAAATATATGCCCCAGACATACGTACATTTGATGCAGACACTGCCATCGTCACCCTGACACAGTCGACACAGCCAACGACATCATCATCAACCCCTGCGAAGGTGTAAAATCCCAAACCTTGTCCTCAATGTTTGCAGTGCGACGAGCAACCACCAATGCACATTTTTCTTAGCGCAGTGCAAGGAAACTCACTGCGATGCTTGTGACAAGGCAGGTAATCCTCATGCGCGCTTTTATTAGCATGGCAGATAAAAATTTAAGTACTCGTATGCACCTTAGTGTGAAACAACTGTGCATTTTCAAACAGATGCCCCTGAAAACCCATTCACGCTTTTCTTGGCATAAAGGGATTGAAGACTACAACCACGGTATCACACGACAATGATCGTGTGCATCTTTCTTGACATGGCGGAAAGGCTATGACTCCCCAAATTTCCCTCAAATGGGAGATGCCGAGATACTGCCAAAATTCAGACTAAAATGCATAAAATCTTAACAACAAAAGGACCTAACCTAAGCAGCAATACAGGGGACCTAACTTCAACATAACGCATGAAACAAAACATTCACAAACAACAGGGAACTAGCCCTAAACTTTAAAATGCACAATAATAATCAAAACACAAATGACAAATAATAATGTTGATTATTCTAACGAATATCATTCTAATGAATATCAATTCACAAGCAGGGAACTCATGGTGGGAAACTTTCAAATGTGGTTGACTTGAAAGTAACATCAGTCAACAACGAAATGCATAAGTACTTCCCAAATGTAACAGCAAAAGACTTGTTATGCAAGTAACAGTTAACTTGTAGATTGAAGTGGTGGCACTTGCAAATAAGTACATCAGACCACCTATGAATGGCGAGGGAGGATATGATGCAAGTACATGTAGCATGCAACAAACACTAGGGTGTACATGCAGTTGATAGCAATAGAACCTTAAAAGTACATTTAACCGTGCAAGCAGCAATGAGAAATCATGCAGTGAATTTCAAGCCAAGAGATAGTCGAAGAGCCTGAAACAAATGCAATGTAATCATTGTTGCCTAATTACAAAGAACATGTGGCAGCTAGTTCACAGGCAATTTCAAGAGACCGTGACACAACGATTTACCTACAATTACATATAAGAATGCAGCCTGACTAGAGATGAAGGGTAGAATGCTATGTTGAAAGTAGTCCACCTACAATCAACAGTTGTTAAATGACAAGTAAATGCACCAGTCCACGTCTAAATGGAGATTACGTACGAGCGATGGATGTAATAATCTCCCATGAATCAAGGTCGATTGGCTTGCATGTGTATGTGATAGTCTCTTGTGAACACAAAGCTAAAATACATGAGAGAGTTCACGATAAATGCAATTCAGCTTGCATCCAACATCAAATCAGATGAATGCACTGATTTGAATGAAAGCAAAGATGGTTGACATGACCTATTTGTGGATAATAACAGTGGATATATCACAAGTATTTAAAATGCCCCTCATACATGCATTATATTTACATGTTGCATATGCACGTGTCATAACTTATACAGGCATGTCACCTGACACTACAAATATATTTCAAAGTGACCTCCGACATATATTTGTAATATATAAAGGGTTTTACTCCAGTGTGTCATCTTGACATTACTACTGCATTCCAAAGATGACCTATAGCATACATTGTTAGGACGCACGGGTTTCATTCAAGAATGTCGTTTGACATTGCAATCACATCAAAATACCCCCGTATCCATTGACAATAAGCAGAGGGTTTCACTCCAATATGTCATTTGACACTGTAATTACACTTCAAAAATTGTCCTCTCGCATGTGTTTGCAATAAGCAGAGGGCTTCACTCCAATGTGTCATTTGACACTACAATTGTACTTTAAAAATTATATTATGAACACATGTGATCCATCAGCATAAACCTATGTGGGCCCCAGGGAGCATGTTGAAAGTACATGCACGATGTCTGAGGAGGCTATGTGAGTCAAGGGCGGAATATAGATTCAAACCCGATCCTCTGTCAACAAATAGGCAGAGTCGACAAGGTTAATAAAATAAATTATAACAACCCATAAATACCCTGATGATGATCATGTTGAATGTAAATCTCAACCGAAGTGGATCATATATTTTCAAATGTCCTCAAACTTCCACAAAATACTAATAACTTCAAATGACCTCAAATTCATTGCAATGATGATCGTGTTGAATATAAATCTCAAACGGAGGGGATCATATATTTTCAAATGTCCTCAAACTTACACAAAATATTAATATTTTCAAATCACCTCAAAGTCACCCTGGGGATGGCCGTGTTGATAGAAAATCTCAACCGGATGGGACACAAGCATTTAAAATGCCTCCAAATGCCCATAAAAATCCAAGATTCCAAATAATCACCCAAAATAAGGATATTTAAAATTAAAACTAATCACCAAACGCTTAAAGCAAAACTCATTAACTCTCTATAATAGTTTGTCGAGGTGAATAAATCTAAAAATTAATTCAGCTCACAAATAGCTAATATCTAGTCAAGAATATTACTAAGATTCATTCTTAATTTGTCTTTTGCCAGTAAGGATGTGGAACTTGTCCTCTAACCGATTGGACAGAAAACCCTTTGTTAGCTAAGGTGGATTCAAATTTGTCCTCTTAGATAAATATACACCCCCTATAAGGTAGCCTTAGACGACGCAACCATGGCTGCCGACAAGGATCCTCCTGTCAGGTTAGATCGAGTACCTCCTCTGCCTAAGTAGATTAGGGACCATGATGGCCCGAGACAACGAAATCATGGGATCTTGATTGAGCTCATCATCACTCCCCACACCATCCACTTTAAGTGGAAGATTATGAAATTTCAAATTTTAAATATCAAATTTTCAAATATCAACCAATGCTGCTACTATATGTCAGATATTACATATCTATGAATATGATGAACATATTTAAGATTAGCCTTAATTGAAATCTCTCACTTGATCAGGAGGGGTAATTAACTATAGGGACTTGCGCCTATAGGAAACCAGAACTCAGATCATAAAGTCCTCGTAAAATGAGGGTGAAATCTCTGGGTATTGTCTTATCTACAAACTCAATTTGCCTTCTGAAAATTTACCCTGGAACTTAATTCGTTAAAACTCCCCCAACAACAAGAGGGAAGGCCGGGGCTCGAAGTTTTGGAGCCCACATGGAGGAGATAATGAGGAAACTTTTTAAAATGCAATCAAAAACTTCATCAGTGGTTCTGATGGCTAACTCTAACCAAGATTTGACTAGGATTCCCTAAGCTGAATCGAAGGGAAAGGAGATAGGACGGGTGTTCAATGAGAGTTTCTTTTATCAAAATCCACATCGTGGGGCTCCGATAAGGGGTAGATTCGGGTTTTCGAATGAGGTGATAGCAAGGAGGGGTTTTTTGTGAATGTGGTAGGGTAGTCGACCACTATAAGAGGCATTTGGAGCAAGGGAAGTGGGCTATCAGAGGAGGGGTCCGGAGCCACCTCCTAGGGATTCAATAAAGAACAAAATAGGATTTTTTGATGGAGGGATAACAAGAAGGGAGTTTCATGGTATGGGAGGTCTTTTGGGCAAAATGAGTGGACGATCGGAGGAGGACGGGCCGAATAATGGGGATCGGGTCATGTGAGGTGGAGAAAAAAATGTGAGATTCACACCCTCAAAACACAAGGGAAATATGTAGGGATCAGGACAACTGTTAGACTAGAGGAAGAAGCTATTGGGATAGTGGCAATCCTAGGATGAAGGATTTCTCAGAGGACACCGCAAAAAGATTGGGAAACTTTGGATTCATTTAATTCCGACCAGGATGTGAATATCATGGCAACAACCCTGAGCTGTCAAAACTGCTGCATAAAGCAGTTTTGAGAAAAGTAAGAGTGCTTATGTAATCTATCAGCAATATCTTGCTAACCGACCAGTAAATGTTCTTAGAGATCTTCTGGAACTTAAAAATAAGCATCCACATATTCCAGTTGGTAAAGTTGAACCTGCATCTTCCATTGTACAACATTTTGATGCTGGTGTAATGTCTTCTGGAGTTATTTCTAGGGAAACGCATGAAGCTATTGCAATTGCAATGAATAGGTTAGATAGAAAATCACATCTGGAGAGGGTGGTAAGGATCCTATCCACTGGAGTCCACTTGTAGACGTTATTGATGGATATTCTCCAACGCTTCCTCACCTTAAAGGTCTCCAGAATGGTGATACTGCCACAAGTGCAATTAAACAGGTTGCTTCAGGATGTTTTGGTGTTACTCCAATTTTTTAGCCAATGCTGACCAGTTAGAGATCAAAATTGCTCAAGGTGCAAAACCAAAAGAAGGTGATCAACTTCCAGGGAAAAAAGTTAGCGCTTACATAGGAAGATTAAGGAATTATAAACATGGTGTTCCTCTTATATCTCCTCCATATCGTGATATTTATTCAATTGAGGATTTTTCACAGTTGATTTTTAACCTCCATCATTTTAATCCAAAGGCCAAGGTATCCATGAAGCTTGCAGCAATAGCTGGGATAGGCACCGTAGCTTCAGCAATAGTTAAGGTGAATGCTGACATAATACATATATTTGGTCATAATGGCAGAACTGGAGCTAGCCCTGTAAGCTCTATTAAACATGTTGCTGGACCATGGGAGCTTGGATTGATGGAGACACATCAGACACTTAATCGAAAATGGATTGAGAGAAAGGATTATCCTTCTAGTGGTTGATGGATTCAAGAGTGAATTTGATGTCCTTATGGCTGCAGCCATTGGTTCTGATGAGTATGGTTTTGGATCAATTGTTATGATAGCAACAGGCTGTATAATGGCATGCATTTGTCACACAAACAACTGCACAGCTGGAGTTGCAAGTTAGAGACAAGAACTTCATGCATGTTTCCCTGGTGTTCCTGGTGATCTGGTCAACTATTTTGTGTATGTTGCCAAAGAGGTGATAGGCATTATGGCTCAACTGGGCTATGAGAAGATGGATGGTATAATTGGAAGAATTGAATTGTTGAGACAAAGACAAGCTTCTTTAAAAAGACTAAACACATTGTTCGCAGCTATATTTTATTGAATGTAGACCTACCAAAGTGGAGAAGCGTTGAAATAAGGAATCAGGATGTCCAGACTAATGATCCAGTCCTAGATGAAATTATACTTTCTGATCCTGAGATAGTTGAATTAATTGAACCTGAGAAGGAGGTAACAAAGGCAGTAGAACACAATGTTGATAGACCTGTTTGTGGGAATATAACTGGTGTGATTGCTAAAAAATATAGAGTTACATGCTTTGAAGGACAACTAAATATAGCTTTCAATGGAAATGTTGGGCAATCCTTTAGCTGTTTCGCGACTCCTGGATGCAAGAGGTTAATGATTACGTAGGAAAGGGTATGGTTGGTGCAGAGCTTGTTATTACTCCTGTTGAGAATGCTGGCTTCTCTCCAGAAGATGCTACCATTATGAGAAATACCTGTATATATGGTGCAACAGTTGGTCAAGAATTTGTTAAGGGAAAAATTGGTGAACATTTCGCTGTGAGGAACTCTCTTGTTGAAGCTGTTGTTGAAGGCATTGGATACATGATTGGTGGTTGTGGTGTTGATCTAGAAAACGTGGGCAGGAATGCAGCTACTAGCATGACTGGTGATCTTGCATATATTCTAGATAAGGACGACACACTTATTCCAAAGATAAACAAGAAAATAGCGATAAAGCAGCTGAATAAAGCTGTGACCAACATCCCATCCTTCCACCTTGAGGACAATATATGTTTTTTGGGGGGAGTATTGATACACCGGGGAGACCTACCTTGTGAGGCCCAGGAGAGTTAATATTCACTATATAAGAAAGAGAAATCATGGATGTAATAATTAGAAAAGTTTATTTAAGGAAAGATGGTTGATTTGAATTCAAATTTGGGAGGTGTTTACGAAAGTATCTGTTAGGCGGGCCCCTCCGGTCCTTACTTACTCTAGGCGGGCCTCACATGGAGTTAATTCAAGGGTTGGAGG
The DNA here is from genome assembly GCF_001605985.2 of Dendrobium catenatum. Lineage (NCBI taxonomy): Eukaryota > Viridiplantae > Streptophyta > Magnoliopsida > Asparagales > Orchidaceae > Dendrobium > Dendrobium catenatum. Next base: position 163,162 of record NW_021320093.1, read on the forward strand.
GAAAATTTGAATGGAAAGGGGGGGAATTTGAATAGAAGGGCTGTTTAGGGATTTTGTATGGGGATGAGAGTTAAAGAGGGGGAAAGGGGGGAATTAGGTCCTCATCTTGAATTTGAATGAAAAGTTTGAGATCTCATTGTGTGCTTGGGCTCTAGGGTTTGCTAGAGACTTGTGGAGAGTTGTTCTTCCTCTCGAATCGAAGGACGTTGTATCTTTCTTTGTTTTCTTGCATCTACTAGTGGAAACCTTGTTTCTTTTCCTTATTTTTCTCTGTTTGGGTGCATTTCCTGCTGCGGAGCTGCTGTAAAACTGCTGGGACAGCAGTTTTGCTCACTGTTTTGGGCTGATTTTGACTAGGGTTGCTTGCGAACTCAAGTATTACCTTAGGGTTACTTGCGAACGCAAGTATTTCCTATCAAATTGGTATCAGAGCATAGTCTTGGGACTGTTGGAGGCGGAAATCTGAAAATTTCAGCAATTTTTCTTTCCTCCTCAAGAAGTTCTTCTTGTAAAACCGTGGAGGGAAGATGGCCGGAAAGAAGGTTGATGCACTGGAGGGAGAAATAGGCCAACTGAAGGCTGATTTAGAGGAAAGAACCATTGATTTTCACAACCAATTCGCTTTCATTCATGAAAAGATGGAGGGGAGGTTCACTGCTTTGGAGAATATGATGAAGAAGATGCATGAAGACAAACAAAATCCGGCGACATCGGAAACAAGGGAGGCCACAGGCGGCCATTCAAGAGGAGGAATTCCGAACCCATTAAGGGGGAGGGAGAACCCGGAAGTGAAGATCCTCGAGGGAGATGATGGAATACCTCCTCTAGAACCGCTTTCTAGGGAAGAGATGAGTATGGGCTATGAAAGGAGGGGTGCAGAATTTTTTGGGAGAAGGGACGATGCTTACCGCCGTGGTGCTGATTTGGAAAGAAGAAGAGGGGAATGTGATGAAGGGATCGGGTATGATCGTAGGAGGGAAGATCGTGACTACTGGGGACCACCTCCTCCTAGAGGAATGGGAGGTTATGGAGGAGTTAGGGGACACGGTGGTGACCCGAGAGTGAGGAAATTGAAGATGCCCATCTTTGAGGGCGAAGACGCACATGGCTGGATCTACAAGGTGGAGAGATACTTTACAATCAATGGGTTGAATGAGGAGAAGAAGTTGACAGCTGCAGGCTTGTGCTTAGAAGGGAAGGCTCTGGCATGGTATCAATGGCGGGACATGAGCGACCCATTCGCACCTGGAGGGAGTTCAAGGATTGTCTATTAGAACGCTTCCGAACCAGCAGGGGAGGAGACTTCTATGAGCAGTTTTTTGCATTGACACAGGAAGGGACAGTGGCAGAGTATCGTGACCGGTTCGAGTATTTGGCCAGCAGACTGGATCGGCTCTCAGAGACAGTGTTAGAAGGAAACTTTATGAAGGGGCTGAAAGCGGAGATCCGGGCAGCAGTTCGGGTGATGAGGCCACGAGACCTTGGAGAGGCCATGGAGCTAGCTCAGCTGGTGGAGGACCAGAAGCATCTGGAGAAGGGGATTAGGGGAAGCAATTATGGAGGATCTTACAGAATGACCACTACTTTCTTAGCTCCAAAGGCACCAGCAACAGGGGGGTTGAGGGAAATACCCAAAGAGAGAACTGGAGGGGAAAATTTCAAAAGGCTAACTGAGAAGGAGATACAGGAGAAGAGGGCAAAGGGGTTGTGTTTTAGATGTGATGAGAAATACATGCCAGGGCATAGGTGTAAGGACCGAACTCTTCAGGTTCTCACCATCTGTGATGACGAGGAAGCTGAGGAGGGAGGTGGAAGTGGGTTAGAGATGGAGGATGAGGAGAAACTACATTTGGATGTAGCAGAAGTATCCCTAAATTCTGTGGTGGGATTCACTCCAAATCACACTATGAAAGTGAGGGGAGAGATGGCTGATAGAAAGGTGATAGTGTTGATCGATAGTGGGGCAACCCACAATTTCATCTCCACTCAGATGGTTGACTTGCTGGGGGTGAAACTGGAGGATACAGGCGGCTATGGAGTGATGCTGGGCACAGGAAAGGTAGAAATGGGAAGGGGAGTTTGTAGAGGAGTAGTGCTGATGATTCAGGGGATCCAGGTGAAGGAAGAATTTCTTCCCTTGGAGTTGGGGAGCACTGATGTCATCCTGGGGATGAAATGACTGCAGACCTTAGGGGAGACCAAAGTAAATTGGGGTGCTTTGAGGATGGAGCTAATGGTGGAAGGAAAGAAGATGGTGATCCAAGGCGACGCAGGGCACCGGCGTGTCTCTCAGATCCATGATCAGAACCATACAGGAGGTGGGAGGTGGATATTTGGTGGAACTGCAGCGCTTGGAGAGGGTCAGTGCAGGGGATGAGGGAAGCCTTCCTCTGGCAGTACAACCGCTCATACAACAGTTCAATGAGGTGTTCCAACCGCCTCAAGGCTTACCACCACTCAGGGAACAAGAGCATGCAATCATTCTGAAGGAGGGGGTGCCACCAGTTAGTGTGCGACCCTACCGCTACCCCCAAATTCAGAAGGACGAGATCGAGAAGCTGATTAAGGAGATGTTGGACGCGGGGATCATCAGACCAAGTGTGAGTCCTTTCTCTAGTCCTGTACTACTGGTCAAAAAGAAGGATGGTAGCTGGAGATTCTGCGTGGATTACAGGGCATTGAATAAGGAAACTGTGCCGGATAAGTTTCCCATTCCGGTGATCGATGAGCTACTGGATGAGCTGTATGGAGCAGTAGTGTTCTCTAAGATGGATTTGAAGTCGGGCTACCACCAAATCAGGATGAAAGGGGAGGATATTCCGAAGACGGCATTCAGGACACACGAGGGGCACTATGAGTTCTTGGTGATGCCATTTGGGCTTACCAATGCTCCAGCCACTTTCCAATCCTTGATGAACAGGGTGTTTCGGCCGTACCTGCGGAGGTTTGTACTAGTTTTCTTCGATGACATACTGGTGTACAGTCGATCCGAGGAGCACCAGGAGCATTT
>NW_021320093.1:169947-205419 GCF_001605985.2 Dendrobium catenatum
TAAAATTCAAAAAATATTTAAATTTAAAATTATCATATTTTTATGAGTGTAAATTCTTATAAATATGAGATTTAGAATTTTTTTCTTTTATGTGAGATTTTAATATAATTCTTTTACTTAATTATATAAAATTTATGTTTCATAGTTTTTTTTTTTAATTTAATTTTTTGCCTCAAACTTTGAATGATAACATTATTATTATGTTAATTTTATTAAATTTTAATAATATTTATTATTTATTACGTCATCCGATTCGACCCCGGTTAGACCATTTGAACCGGTCGAACCGTGAACCTCTCCTTTTTTCGGTTAGTTGTCCGGTCCGGTTTTCACAGCCTTGTGTTTTCTTGCATCTACTAGTGGAAACCTTGTTTCTTTTCCTTATTTTTCTCTGTTTGGGTGCATTTCCTGCTGCGGAGCTGCTGTAAAACTGCTGGGACAGCAGTTTTGCTCACTGTTTTGGGCTGATTTTGACTAGGGTTGCTTGCGAACTCAAGTATTACCTTAGGGTTACTTGCGAACTCAAGTATTTCCTACCTAATTATATTTATGCTATTTAGGAAGTGTTTAATAGTTTAGAAAGGTTTCCATAAATATGGTTAATTGTTTAGGAAGGTTTCCTAAAATGTGTTTAACTGTTTAGGAAGGTTTCCTAAATTATGTATAATTGTTTAAGAAGGTTTCCTAAATCATATTTAATTATTTATGAAGGTTTTATAAATCTTGTTTAAATTATTTAGGAAGGTTCTATTTACGATTAGGTATTCTAGGGCTATTTAAGGGGGAGTTTCTAGGGTTTAGGGAGGCGATTGTTGAGTTTTTTGTTTTGCTGTAGTTTTCTTCTTGAGGGCTTCCTAGCGACGTCTAGGTTGTTTGGGAGAACCGATCTACTTATATAATTGTAGATCACTTGTATCTTGCCTTTGCTTTGAAGCTATAATAAAATATTAGTCATTGTTTGGAGTATTTCTACAATTTTTCTCTTATTCTATTGTTGTTTTCTTTTCGGCAGCGTATCAAACTCATGACAAAGATTATCAAAATTTTAGTTGATTTTCATGCCACATTTCACCATATTGGAATTCATTTAATGTTCATATTCTTTGAAAAAAAAAGCATTTGTGTTTCTCTTCTTGATCCTTTAACTACTCTACATGTTGTTCCTTTTCATTGCTTTGGGTAAGATTGTTAAGTAATGTAGTTCCTTTTAAGCTTAGATTTAGGCTTTGTTTTAATAAAAATTAGGATATATTATATGATTAGAATGAATATTGTAGATTTTATTTCATGATTAAAAAAAATAATTCAAGGAGAATTTACAATAAATTATTCGGACTAGGTTGCCCTAATATCAATAAACTATTAATTTTATGCCTTAATTTATGTGCTTTTAATTAATTGAGAGCATGTATTGTGTAAAACCTCTGAATTTATTTCCATCTAGCGTGACTTGATTGGATCTCTATTAAATTGGAATTTCACAACATTCACTTCAAGACAAGTAACTTTAATTAACTAGAGGATAAAATTATACTCAACTTCATTCGGGTGTTATTTTTGAAATTTATATTAGATTCTTGGATTTTTTGTATCTTTTCAACCTTATCTTTAATGCTCCATTATTGTTTTTACATATTTTCGTAGATTTCTTTTAATGCTCATATTAAAATGTCACATTATGTAGATGACTTTACCTCATTTAGTTGCAGTGTAAATTCTTAAATAATTCATATAAAAAAATTATTTCATGCACATTATCTCTGTTGAATATAACAGTTCTTATTCCTATAAATCACATTTATATTATAAAGCTATCACTAGTCAAACTGATTATAAATACTTCTTAATATTTGTTTTTAATGTATGTATTATAATGACTATTTTGAAAATCATTGAATTTCAACAGACTACTGCTTCCCTTCCCTATTTTAAGGTGTCTTAATAAAATTGAATATATATATATATATATATATATATACATGTATAAAGATGATGATGTAATAAAGGAATTACGAGTCATCTTTTAATTTATCTAATGTATAATTCATCTTAAAACCATGTGATAACTTCATATTCATGAGATGAAATATTATTCTAAATTGATAATATGATCCGTTTATTTAATTGCCATTACATAATAAATGGTGCTTCTTTTATTGTTCAAGCTTCATGCCATAATACATTACCATTTATGCTTTCATAAATAGGATTTACTTAATAGGTTTGAATTTCAAACCAGTCCATTATAAAATTTTTCATCTAACAGGTTCTAACAAGTTGCTTGATAGATTATAATTATAAAAGTAGACTTTTCAACAATAGCTAAGTTGATGCTTGAGTTTATGTTGCACTTTGTTTCTGTACTTACATTGGATTTGGATAGTCTTTACTTATGTAGTTGTTCTTCCAGCTTCTTATCTATTAGTTGTTGAGTTTCCCTATTGAATTATTATTAAGATTCCATTGATGCAATAAAACATTGTTTACTTTCTTTTGCTAACTCTTACAACTTATAACTACATATATATGAAATTTTCTTTTTTGAGTACAAAAGATGTTTAATTGATCTTGGCTTTCAAATTTAATTTCAAGAGGTAAGGTAAATTCCTTCTTCTTGCCACGATGTACCGCCTTTCAAGTCTAGGGCATTCCCGACAATTGTGACTTTAGAGTGAAAATGCTCATATTGAAACTTAGTAATATGCCCCATGCTTTGCAGTAAGCCAGCTGATTAATGGAACAAAACTAAAATGAATAAGTAGCTATTCTATAATGAATCCTTCGTGTTGTAATGAATTCTAGCTGCATGCACTTAAACAAATGGTAGAATTTCAACAGGAAAAAGTGATAGCATATGAATCAAAAGACATAAACAAAGCCCTACTCTGATAAAATTAACAAGCAATGAATATTCAAAAGTCATCTAGCAAAATAAGAAACCACAACCAATCAATATTAATAACAGAAAATATTAAGATATATTGGGAAAATGAGTGAGGAGGGAAAAAAGGGTAATCAGGTTTTGAGGTCATAAGAAAAGGTCATATCTATGTTGGCTAAGTTATGACAGATAATAGTCTAAGTTTTATTAGGTTGAACCTGGCACATCAATGGCTGCAGCATGGTACTTCCGAAAATCTTCCTTCCCCTTAGCTGAGCGGCTACCAATGGTGACACCAAAGGTAGATCCACGTGGATAGCCACCAATAAATGCTTCTGGAAATACAACCAACTGAGATCCATAAGAAGCAGCCTCTGCGACGAGCCTGTCAGCTTTATCTACAAAGATGAATCTACATTTCGTTACCATTCCTGATAATTTGTGTATTTACTCAGAAAATTTGCACTAGACACGCTTATATTCCTGTTCAATGTTTTTACACCTGAAAAAAAAAAAAAATGAACACTATTTTTTCATTATTACAAAAGGAACATTCATATTTGTTGGAAGTCCAAGAGCTTCAACATTCCTATAGGATTTCAGTATTAGAAATTAAAACATCATTAAATGTTATTAGAGATTCTGTTCTACGATAGGTAGCTATTTATTAATTCATATATAGCTTATAATATTAGCTTTTCAAGAAATAAAGCAATCCACATGCTTTAAACTTTAAGATATCTATGTTTAAAGAAAATAATAGAACAAAAGAACACAGGGCATACCCTAAGATAGACCATGAACAAACTAGGAAAACAAGTGAACTCGCTAACTTATAAAAAAATAATCATACAGTGTTCCTAAGGAATTTGAAATATAAGACATGATGGGCCGACAAATTATTACAAGACAAAAAGATCACTGCAAGAAGTGTTTCTTTTACCATTGGATTCATTTTGAGATTTGAGCATTTTATAAAATCTTGCGAAGTGCACAAATCTTTATGAATAGCACAAATTCCAAAGTAAATCTAATTATAGAAAACAATTCCTCATATGAACTTTTGTGAGTAATTCCTTCGAAATTCCATTCATGATAGCAGCCCCCAAAGCTTATCCAAACTTCATCATTATAGAGCTTGCACTTAAAAATCAATCCTTTCTTATAGCTTTCCTACAATTGTCACTCAAAAAAATTGTTGCTAATACCTTAGAATTTACTAGGCCCCAAAGAAGCTTAAAATCAACAGCTTCCAACAAAAGGATCTTCCAAACCATCGCATGAAAGATAGAATTCCTTAGCATAATTTTTGAGATACAAACTGAAAAAATACCAACAGAGACACAAATACACAAGAAAAAAAAAAGCATCTCAAGCTTCATTCAGTACAATTGAAAAAGCTATTAGGCTAAAAGTAGGATTTAGTAATGCCTGGAGGTTTTAAATCATGAAATTATTTAAAATGAAAGATATTATATCTAATTAAATTATAATGAATTATTTAACTGATATTTTCTAGATTTTAAAGTTTAAATGAAATGAAAGAAAAAGACAGCAACCAAAAATGATATAAATCTATTAAATCCTACTTCTTCTAGGATTTACTAATCCAAAATATAGTTAAAATAGGAGGAAAATAAAATTTATGAAGAATATTACATTTACATGGTGGCAAAATTAAGCCTAAATTCCTGAAGATGCATAAGTAGTTAAGTACATTCATATGGTATTACATATGCAAATGAGAAATTTCTAAGCTTACTTTCTAAATAAATCAGAAATACATTTAATTTAAACAAGAAATAAAGGGAGCCATTTATACCAATGGTTGCGGATGTGTCGTAGAAGACAGTGGATGCCTGGACGACGGTGGCGCGGACAATGACGGAAGAGGGATCGGAGCCGCCGCCCATGTCGACTTCAGCAATCAGAGGGGATCCAACGGAGCTGGATGCCGGGACGACCGCCATGGGAGTATCTTATCTGTGGCACAGAACTAGCGGCCGTAGCCGTATTTCTTGCGGAGGTATTCGCGAACGAACTCGTCGCGGGCAAGGGTACGTTCCCGCTGGGATTCGATGTTAGCGTAGGAGAGGTGGACGCCAACTGAAAAGAGGGTCACTCCGGTGGAAAAGAGGAGCAGCGTCGTCGCCGCTTGCTTTGTTGTAGACGGAGAGCACCAGCCCATCCGTTGAGCTACAGCGCGTTTGGCGGTCTAGTTTACTTCATTCTCCTTCGACTCCAATTTATACGGCTCTGTACAAGGATGCCAAAAATGTTATATTTATTGTTGGATTTTTATATCATAATATAAAATGAGGAAATAAAAAATAGAATTTTTAGAAAATTAAATTAAGACATTCTCAATATTAATTTTCTTATTAAATATCTTTAAAATATGAAATGAAGAAAACTTTACCGAATAATTGATTGAGATTTGAGATCTTCTTCGTCGAAACGTTGATTGAGATCGTAAGCCTTCTTCTTCTAATCACCCCACCAAATACATTTTAGTGAGTGGGCACAATCAATCAATTATTGATGAACACTTTTTCGTTTGAATCTAATTTGTGTTCTAAACACAATTTAATCTTTCAAGAGAAAAGACAATGAGAGCAATATTCTTTTCATACATATTCATCCATCTCTCATGAAGGAATCATGCATCATCATCATTTTCATGTAGAACTTAATTCTTATTTATAAGAAAAGTTCACATCTTTTCATAAGCACCTCTTAGTATTTCATGAAGCATTTTTAATAAATATTAAAATGATAATTATCATGACACATCATCAATCTTATCATTAATCTTATCTTTATCTTTTTAATATTAAAATATATTTGATGATAATTATCATGACACATCATCAATCTTATCATTAATCTTATTTTTATCTTTTTAATATTAAAAGATATTTGATGATAATTATCATGACACATCATGACTTATCATCAATCTTATCTTTATCTTTTAATATTAAGAAAATATTAATGATGAGCCATCATTATCTTCATAAAAAATAAAATAAAAAGGTGATCATAAATGTGTTACTAATGTGATCATAATTAACATTTATATTATGTCACATTCTTAGTGTTCAATATATAATAAAGCTTAGGTGATGAAGAATGGACCTATGGACCTATAATTCAAGCTCGGATAAATTTGATTATTAATTTAACTCTTAAATTAATAAATCAAAATTATTAATTTCAACATTATTCTACTATAAATATGAAATTGCACTCTTGAAATTATAATATAATTTACTCAATTAAAAAATTGAATCGTCCATTGATTTAATCATTACATATAAAATAATCCTACATAAAAAGTTCATAATTAGAGCTAGGTAATTCTATCACCTCACTAATTATATCTTGATCATTGAATTCCAATTAATTCTCTAATGAACAATAAACTTTGTGACCTCGTCACAAAATTTGAGCGCTCAATTGTTCAAGTTATGAATTAATTATTCAAGGGAACTAATTTTCTAACTTTCAAAATTGAAAGGAATGGATTCCATATATGTATATTAACATTCCCAGCCATTTGTTTCATTGTGTTTCTGAAATACAAGGATTGAGTTTATTTTTTCCAAACTATCTCCGAGTAAATCAAAAAACTAAATGTCACAAATAGGAGTTTATTAATAAATCAGGATTAAGATTATTTTATATATGATCATCTTTATGATTAATTTTAAAGTCTCTATAATTAAAATAAAATATATTAGAGAATTCAAAATTTATCTGGTCCAGTTCTGTATAATCATATTATATAAAGTACCTTCATCCTTAATATCTCCATATCGAATAATCTGGATAAGATTATTCCATTCTTAATGTTGATGGACCGTACTAATAATATTTAATTAAAGATTCCAACTATAATTAATAATTATGAGCTTGTTTTGATTATTATCCATAATTCAATCCTCTTGTATATAATTATATACTAAATTATGGTTACATAAATAATCATGGAACAAAAATATTATATCAAATGATAATATCAAAATATGCTAAACTTGTCTTTAAATATTTATTTCCATAGAAAATTTATTACAATAATAGTTCTTTAGGGCATATTCCCTAACAAACTCCCACTTGCCCTAAAGCAAATGAGACATCTTCCTCAATCCCATTTCTAGTACATGTTTCTGAAAAATTCTTTCAGGCAATGTCTTGGTAAAAGGATCAGCAATATTCTCTTGCGATGTTATCTTCTGTACTAATACTTTACCCTCTTTCTCAATCTCTATTATCAAATGATATTTTCTATCTATATGCTTTGCCCTTTTATGATTTCTTGCTTCTTTTGTATTTGATATAGCTGCAATATTATCACAAAATAGTGTTAGAGGTTTTTCTAAATTTGGAACAACTTCCAATTCTATTAGAAAATTACGGAGCCAAACTGCTTCTTTAGCTGCTTCTACAACAGCCACATATTCAGCTTCCATAGTTGAGTCAGAAATACATGACTGTTTTATACTTCTCCAAACTATGGCTCCACCTCTTAAAATAAATATCGAGCCAGTTGTGGATTTACTTTCATCTCTATCTGATTGAAAGTAAACATCAATGTATCCTTTAGGGATCAAATCACTTCCAGAATACACAAGCATATATTATTTAGTTCTTCTGAGATATTTAAGTATATGCTTAACCGCCACCCAATGAAACCTTCCTGGGTTAGCTTGATATCTACTGATTATACCTACAGCATAACAAATGTCAGGCCTTGTACACAACATTGCATACATGAGACTGCCAACTACTGATGCATAAGGCACTTGTAGCATATCATCTTTTTCTTGTTGTGTTTGAGGACATTGCTTTTTAGAAAGATAAACTCCATGACGTGAAGGCATATTTCCTTTCTTAGAGTTTTGCATTCCAAATCTTGTAAGAATCTTCTCAATATATGATGATTGAGAAAGTTCTAATATTTTATTTTTGCGATCTCTTATTAGTTTTATCCCAAGTATAAAACTTGCCTCTCCCAAATCTTGCATTTGGAATTGTTTGGCTAGCCATTTCTTTACGTCAAATAATAATTCATTATTATTTCCAATAAGTAGAATATCATCTACGTAAAGAATTAAGAACACCACTATTTAATTTTTAAAATACTTGTAAACACAATGTTCATTTAAGCTTTGATCAAATCCATAAGATTTATCTACTTCATCAAATCTTATATTTCATGACCTTGAAACTTGCTTAAGTCCATATATAGATCTTTGTAGTTTGCAAACTTTTTGCTCTTGACCTTATATTATGAAACCCTCTAGTTGTTTCATATAAATTCTTTCTTCAAGATAGCCTTTCAAAAAATCCGTCTTGACATCCATGGATAAAATTATACGTATAGATTTAAGCATAACAACTGGAGAGAAAGTTTCATCAAAATCAATACCCTCCTTTTGGTTGTATCCTTTTGCCACTAGCCTTACTTTATAAGTTTCAACTTTTCCATTAGCACTTCTTTTTCTCTTATAAATACATTTACATTCTATAGGTCTTACCTCGCTAGGAAGATCGATAAGTTCCCAAAGAAAATTGATTTACATCAAATCTATTTCAAGTTTCATGGAGTCTAACCATTTTTCTTTATCATGATCCTCTAATGCGTGTTTATATGTTAATGGATCATCATTGTCATCATCAGATGCGACAATATATGCTTCTCCATTAATATTATATTGAGAGGGTAATATAATAACTCTCCCACTACGACGAGGCAATAAAGGTTCTTGATTTAGAGTGGTGGTTTCCTTTTGTTGACTTTCAACAATAGTTTCCGTATCTTTTGTTTGGTTCATTTAGCAATTCTTTGAGTAACACTTTACTCCGAAGTTTGAAATCTTTCATATATTCATGTTCAAGAAAAGTAGCATTTGTCGATATAAATACTTTTTTTTCTTGAGGACTATAAAACAAACCTCCTCTTATACCTTTTGGATGTCCGAAAAAAATGCATACTTCTGAATGTGATTCCAACTTATTAATTTTTGTCTTTAATACATGTGTTGGACATCCCCATATACGGATGTGTCGTAAACTGGGTTTACTCCCACTCCATAATTCTAAAGGTGTCTTATATACTGATTTTGAAGGTACAATAGTCAAAATATACATAGCAGTTTGTATTGCATATCCCCAAAATGAATTTGGTAAGGACGAGTAACTTAACATAGACCTAACCATATCGAGCAATGTTCGATTTCTTCTTTCAGCAACACCATTTTGTTGTGAAGTTGAAGGTGCAGTGAGTTGAGATACAATTCCATTTTCAATTAAATGATTTCTGAATTCTGTATCTAAGTACTCACCACCAAGTTCTGATCGAAGTATTTTTAATGACTTGCTTAATTGATTTTCAACTTCAGCATGAAATTTTTTAAACATTTGAAAATTTTCATATTTTCTTGTCATTAAATAAACAAAACCATATCTTGAATAGTCATCAATAAAAATAACAAAATATTCGTAACTACCTCTTGCTTGTATATTAAATGGTCCACAAACATCTGAATGTACAAGTTCAAGGGTTTCTTTTGCTCTTTCACTTTTTCCATAAAAAAATCTCTTAGTCATTTTTTCTTCTAAACAAGATTCACGGACTGGTAGAGTTCCGACTGTCATTTCTCTTAAAGGACCATCCTTTACTAGCTTTTCAATCCTATTTAAGTTTATATGACCAAGTCTAAGATGCCATAGATATGTGTTATCTTTATATGAAATCTTTTGCCCTTTTTGTTTAGGTTTTTCAACATTGAACATGTCAGTATTAAGCAGTGTGTTTCCAGTGAGTTTTAACATAAAGAATCCATTTTCTATTATTATAGAACAAATATTCAAACCATTATTAGAAATAACAATCTCATTATTATAAAAAGAGAGTCAAAAACATTGTTCAAACAACTTTGAAATAGACACAATATTTCTAAAAAACCCTTGAATAAAATAAACATTATTCAACACTAGATATTTATTTTCAAATTCAAGCCTAACGGCTCCCACTACTTGAGCTAATATAATACTTCCTGTCCCTACTCTCATAATATGTTCTTCACTAGCAAGTCTCCTCCAAGAATTAAGCATCTGCAATGAAGAACATATATGATCATTTGCACCTGAATCAACTATCCAGGATGATAAATTATTTTCAACTAAACATGTTTCAAGAACTAGTAAATCAAATTTACCTTGTTTTTCTTTCTTATTCTCTTTTAGCTCCGTAAGATACTTATTGCAGTTTCGCTTCTAATACCATTCGATCCCACAATGAAAACATTTTCCTTTGGGTTCCTTTTTAGAGCTTTTGTTTTTTTTATTGCTTTTATTCTTGCTGCCTTTGCTTTCTTTTATGAATTTTATGTTTTTATCTTTCTTCTTTCTCTTATTGTTCTTATAAGTAGAATAAGGATAAACTTCAGCAACATTTGATTCTGGCTCTTTTTCTTTTGAAATTGATTCAAAAGTTTGAAGCTCATTTAGCAATTCAGTAAGATTATACTTTAGACGATTCATAAAGTAATTGCTCCTGAATTGCATAAATCACAAGGATATAGTTTCTAAAATCATCCCCACTTAAGTTCCCTCATCAATGATTGCTCCATTAATCTCAGCTTCATGAATATAATTTATCATTTTGAGAACATGTTCTCAAACTGAGACATTTACTTTCATTTTAGAATTCATAACTGCTTTGATAGCTTCATAACGAGCTTGTTCAGAAGATTGCCCAAACATGGATTGGAGAGATTCCATAATCTCATATTCAGTTATCATATTTCATGTTGCGATCTTAACACGTCAGACATGCTATAAAGGAGATAACACCTTGCTTTATTATTTGAGTCAATCCATTTTTCATAGGCATCTCGTATAGTACGAGAAGCATTAGCAGCAGGAAGCGAAGGACATTCCTCATTCAAAATAGACTTATAATTTTCACAAATCAGTACAAGGTTCATATTGCTTTTCCATTTTACAAAATTTTCCCCAGTTAACTTTTCATTTAATAAGATTGTGAGAATGAGATTCGTCATGATAACTGAAATAAATAAATAAATATATTTTAAAAATTAGCATGACATATCATTTAAAATTTGGCATATATCAGCATGATTCATATACATATTTGATCTATGCCTTTAAACAAATTTAAAAAATTGTTAATGCCACGATTATACTAATTTTATCAATAATATGCTGCCATATGGTTAGTCATATTATTATAAAATTAAATTAATACTTTATCATTTAATAAATAAAATCATAAATATCTCATATTTATCTTTACTTATTAATAACCGTTTATTTGGTCAAGATATAATTAACACATCAAGATATAATTAACACATTTAATATATATCTTTATGAGTGTGAGTCATTATTATAATTTTCTAAAATTTAAATTAAAATTGCCGCCGTAGGGTAGGTCAATTTTAAAATATATCTTAGAAAATTTATATAAAAGAAATCAACCTTGTTATTGAATTAAATGGACATCTTCCGTAGGGGAACGAAATCTATGCGTTGCTAAGCGTCACTTAAAACTCGCGGTGTTGAATTAATAATGGAGACCAAAGGTTTTATTTCCATAAAACCCGCTCCCACTCATTATTTATTTTTTCTTATAAAATATAAGAAAAAATTCATGATTAAATCATGAAATTTTTAAGAACAATATTACTAAAGTAAATTCAAAATCTACTTCAGATTTTCTTGGCTTAAAAAAAATACATAAACACTTTTCAAATATCTTTTGCATAAATAACATCTCATAAGAAATACTTTATTTTATAAAAAGATATTATAGAAATTACATAACTATTAAAATTATAATATTTAATCATTTTTCATCTTATGAATAAAATGATTATAAAGTGGGCTTAATTTTATCATATAAAATAAGAATTTTAATAAACGAGAAAGATTTATTCAATAATAAACTCTAGCTCTGATACCAGTTGTTGGATTTTTATATCATAATATAAAATGTGGAAATAAAAATCAGGATTTTTAAAAAATTAAATTAAGATATTCTCAATATTAATTTTCTTAATAAATAACTTTATAATATGAAATGAAGAAAACTTTACCAAATAATTGATTGAGATTTGAGATCTTTTTCATCGAAATGTTGATTGAGACCGTAAGCCTTCTTCTTCTAATCACCCCACCAAATATATTTTAGTGAGTGGGCACAATCAATCAATTATTGATGAACACTTTTTCTTTTGAATCTAATTTGTGTTCTAAACACAATTTAATCTTTCAAAAGAAAAGACAATGAGAGCAATATTCTTCTCATACATATTCTTCCATCTCTCATGAAGGAATCATGCATCATCATCATTTTCATGTAGAACTTAATTCTTATTTATAAGAAAAGTTCACATCTTTTCATAAGCACCTCTTAGTATTTCATGAAGCATTTTAAATAAATATTAAAATGATAATTATCATAACACATCATCAATTTCATCATTAATCTTATCTTTATCTTTTTAATATTAAAATATATTTGATGATAATTATCATGACACATCATCAATCTTATCATTAATCGTATCTTTATCTTTTTAATATTAAAAGATATTTGATGATAATTATCATGACACATCATGACTTATCATCAATCTTATCTTTATCTTTTAATATTAAGAAAATATTAATGATGAGTCATCATTATCTTTATGAAAAATAAAATAAAAAGGTAATCATAAATGTGTTACTAATGTGATCATAATTAACATTTATATTATGTCACATTCTTAGTGTTCAATATATAATAGAGCTTAGGTGATGAAGAAGGAACCTATGGATCTATAATTCCAGCTCCAATAAATTTGATTATTAATATAATTCTTAAATTAATAAATCAAAATTATTAATTTCAATATTATTCCACTATAAATATGAAATTGCACTCTTGAAATTATAGTATAATTTACTCAATTAAAAAATTGAATCGTCTGTTGATTTAATCATTACATATCAAATAACCCTCCATAAAATGTTCATAATTAGAGCTAGGTAATTCTATCACCTCACTAATTCTATCTTGATCATTGAATTCCAATTAATTCTCTAATGAACAATAAATTTTATGACCTCGTTACAAAATTTGAGCACTCAATTGTTCAAGTTCTGAATTAATTATTCAAGTGAACTAATTTTCTAACTTTCAAAATTGAAAGGAATGGATTCCATATCTGTATATTAACATTCCCATCCATTTGTTTCATTGTGTTTCTGAAATACAAGGATTGAGTTTATTTTTTCCAAATTATTTCCGAGTAAATCAAAAAATTAAATGTCACAAATAGGAGTTTATTAATAACTCATGATTAAGATTGTTTTATATATGATCATCTTTATGATTAATTTTAAATTCTCTATAATTAAAATAGAATTTATTAGAGAATTCAAAATTTATCTGGTCCAGTTCTATATAATCATATTATATAAAGTACATCCATCCTTAATATCTCCATATCGAATAATCTGGATAAGATTATTCCAATCTTATAGTTGATGGACCGTACTAATAATATTTAATTATAGATTCCAACTATAATTAATAATTATGAACTTATTTTGATTATTATCCATAATTCAATCCTCTTGTATATAATTATATACTAAATTATGGTTACATAAATAATCATGAAAAAAAATATTATATCAAATGATAATATCGAAACATACTAAACTTGTCTTTAAATATTTATTTCCATAGAAAATATATTACAATAATATTTCTTTAGGGCATATTCCCTAACATATATATATTCTTATGCTGCAATGCACAAATTATATACGATGTTCTATAATTGGGTGAGATGGGCCGATTCAACTAGAGACTGATCATGTAAATGAATAATTCTTTCAAAAATAGGATTAGCATTGAAACATTTGAATCTATTTACATTAAAAAAAAAAACCGACCAAGTCAAATTATAGTTTTTTAGAAAAATTATTTTAGATGCAACGGTTAAGTTTTTTTTCCTAAAAATACAAAATCATTAATTTATAATATACTAAATAAAATAGGGTTAAACATAGATCTTTTTTTCCTCTATTCCATTACTTAAGAATTTCTACTATAGCAATGCTTTGGCGCATAATTTTCTCTATTGTAGTGTTGAGCTCTTTATTTTTTTGGTAGAAAATTAAGGTTTGTGTGTCACGGTGCTAGAGTGCTGGATTAAATAGAAAATTTCTAGAGATCAAGGTGCAACAGCACAACTCGTTGGTTCTATGACTCCTGTAGCATTGTAGTTTGCATGAATTCAGCACTGCGACACTAGTTCATTTTTTCAATTTATATCCCTTTTTCATGAAATTTTCTTGCTCAATAATGATCAAATGAGGTCATTTCATAGTAAAATGGATATCAAAATGATAACAAAATTTTCTACTAATAAATTCCCCCAAACTTAAGTTATTTCTTACACTGAAGTAGTTTTAATCCACTTTCAATGATGCCATCATAATTTTGCTAACTTGCAATTTTGGAATTATTAAGAAGTAAGATAATACCCATTGAATGATGTCAAGTGCAAAAATTTGATGGTTGATAACATTAATTAATGAAATCAATAACAAGTATCCTAATTCATCATTGAAATGAATATTATTATTAAATTTATCTACTAAATATGTATCTATAATTGTTGACTGACTTACTTAGGTTGAATGATTTTGGATTTAGGTAAATTTTGTATTCATTTAATCTTTTAGTTCTACCACAAGCTTCATTATCTATCATAATTCCTACAATTCTCCTTAGTTTAATTTACTCTCAGATTCTTAGGTAGAGTTAAACTTTTCTGGTACTAATTTTTAATATTTTAGTACTCCTTTTTTATTTTTCTTTCTTTTTTCTCTTTTTTTTTTCCTTTCACTTTAACAGAATATCTTTGTAATAATGTTGAATACCTAACTGTCTCTCCCCTTACAATAACCTAAATAATGATTAATTAAGGGTTATTTGCAAGAAAACATAATGTCATAATTACATGCTTATAATGAACTTTTTAATTAATATGAGTACTACATTTTCACTAAATCTTTAGTCATTCAAACCTACATTAAGTAGTCAAATGCTCTTTAGTGGTTTAGGAGTTTTCATTAGTAAGAACCATTAATATTAATGAATTCTATTAGTTGTTGTTAAGATTGCTTAATTTTTATTATCTCCCACCTTGTATTCAATTAATCTCCTTGAATTTTGTATTTTTTTAATTTTTATTTATTCCAATCTATAATTTGAGCAAAGAATACAAATAATCTCAAGTGCAAATAGTAAATCATAAGGAGAAAGTAATAGACTTGAGCATGAAATTAAGGGTTCGCTAACATTTCATTTTATTACAAAGCAATACAACAAGAACTCTAACAAAATAAATGAAACAAAAAAAATCACAACAATAACCAAAAGAACAAAAAAAATTAATTAAATAAATAAAAATAATCTTTTCACATCTCCTCCTCTTCTTCCTCTTCTGCTACTGTTGTTGCTAGTGGTGGTGCTGACTGTCATATGTAAGGCTCATAAGTTAGGGCTATTAGGAAAAGGAGTTGATGAGGACCCTAGAACAAGTAGCAATTTTTTAATATCCAACCAACACTTCATTGAACTCAGAAGTGTATTGATATTTTTGTTGTTATATCCATCATATAGTCTATTATGTGGCTCTCTCCTTGTTGTCACTACCTATTTTTCTCAAAATAAGTATGCATACTTGCAAATTGTAATGTAATGACAGCACTAGTGTGCAACCGAGTTGGGGTTCTATTATGCCGATGCCAATGGGCGACCAAGGCGAGATTCTATTATCAAAGAGTTGTGATGCCGGTGCTAGTGGGCAGTCGAGATGGGATCCTTGTGTGGTGTATTTTTCTTTTTGAGGCAAAATATTTTTAATATTAAAAGTTGATCTTTAAAATTGAGATATATTTTATCTTGCAATAGTAATCTATCTCATATGAATAATGTTCAAAGTCATTGAATCACTTTCAAGATTTCTTAATCAAGTTGTTGTATTTATTATATGTATATGATTCGAGTTTGTGGTTTACTCTTCATTATATTAGATAGTGAGTTTTTCTTCTCTTGTATCTAGAAAATCATCTCATAACTGAGAGTTTTTAAAGATTTTGAAAGGAAACTTGCTCGCAAAAATGACAAGAAGCATAAAATGAGCCTAAAAGAAAACTGAAAAAATGCGCAATAATCGCCAAATAATTGCAAGATACACAAAATATTTTAAAAATCAAAAGATGTGCAAAGTACTCCAAATAACTAAAAAGAGACACAAAATAAGCCCATAAAGAAATAAGCTTCATTATCTTTCAAATCTTTAAATCTTAGAAGAATCCATGTTCCACTTGATATCTTCAAACATTTAAATTTTGAAAATCATAATTTTGGTTAATTACTTTGCAATATTATTCTATCAGATATTTTTCTAAAACAAAGTTAGATCAAATTTTCTTTCTAATTTATTTTTTGAATTAGATTTAAAAAAAAAAAGAGTTTAACCTATAAAAAGCTTAAGCTAGGGTAGATAAAATTCAAATTTATAACATTTCTAGATCAGAGTGCAGTCAATTAATTTCTTACTAAGCTTTTGAATAAAATTAAGAGATAACTTTCTCATTTCAAAAAAAAATTGCTAATTAATTAATTTTTCTTAAACATCAACAACACCTCTACCTGATCAGAGTTTGTTATGTGTGTTTCCTTTTATTTTGTGTATTTCTCTTCTTTTTGATAATGTTAAAGGGTGATAATGTGTTTAATTGGTTATATTTATGTTTAAGATATATATGTTCATCTTATATTTACTATAGTTTATCTGTTGTTTATGTTTTAATTTTTTTTTATTTCTATGTTAAAAAAATGAAAAAATAACTTTTTTATTTCCCCTATTTTTAATATAGTTATCTTGGTGAGTGGGAGATTTGGAGAAATTGCTTTAATTTTGCAAATCCAACTAGTAATGTTTACTATCATAAAAAAGGGGGAGATTGTTAAAACTCGAGCTCACAAGTTTTTTTTTTTTTTATGATAACAAATATTATGACTCATATCCTGTTGTCAACTTATATTAGCAATATATTTTTATTTGTGTATGTACTAATTTTTCAGGAACACCATGCACCATCCAACAAAGATTCAAGGCTGGAGATTGGGTAGAATAGATTATGATGCAACAATTTTTATAATATTCATTGATATACTTTTTATTTCTTGAGTAAAGTCCTATAAGGATATATGATTGCTTGGTGACAATGCACGCACACTCTCACGGGGAGTGAGATTGAGTCAAAATCGGATGTTTAATTTTTGAATTAATTGTACTATATGATTTATATCGTACTGTATGGTCGGCTCTTCTAAGTAATCGTACTATATGATTTAAATAGTCTAGGATGCATGATCAGTTATAATCATGAATAATAGTCATCAATCATAATTTAGGTAATATTTTGAATTTCATATTTCATTCTAATCATCCAGGATGATGTACATAGTACTAGACGATCTATGAAAATTCTGCCTAAATCGATCATGTGATTAAGAGACTAATTATGATTAATTTACTCAATCCTATCATCCAGGATTATCAACAAAGATCATATTGGACAACCCAAGAGATACAAGGGATGATATTTGATTGTCCTAGATAAAATACCATAATTTTTCTTCTATTAATTCAGGAATATCCCCAATATCATCTGGACGATCAATACAAATTTGAGCTGATCATCCTGGACTAATTGGAGATCTTCCAGAACTATCAGGTCAAATTTCACATATCATTTTGGATGATCTTGCGATCGTACTAGATGATATTTAGCACAAGAAATGAGTTTTTAGGGTTTTCTGAAGCCCTATATTTAAGCACATTGTACCAGACGATCCTACAATCGTATTGGATGATCTTTGACACCATAATTAATTTTTAGGATTTTTCAAGCCCTCTATTTAAGCTTTATCAAGACACTTGGTAAGTGTCTTTGGCAGCCATTATGTCTTCATCTTTCTGGAGAAAACTTGAAAGGGAGAGAGGAAAGTGAGGAGCTTTAGAGGGAGAAGATCCTTGGAGGGGGTTTCAAGGGAGTGTGCAGGGGATTTCACACGGTTTGCTATGGCAAGCTTGCACCTTAATACCATCGGATTCATCGTTCATCTTGAGGGAAGTTTATAAAAGATGAAGATCTCTTTGGTGTCAAAGGACCCGAAAACTCCATCGCACCAAAGAAGGTGGAAGTGATTTTGTAAAGGCCTCTCCGCCTAGTTGTGGAACTAAAGGAGAGTCGCTAAAGATTTAGTGTTATACCTAGAGGGTGACTCCAGGGAGTGGACGTAGGTCAGGTTGGGTCAAACCACTATAAATCTGGTGTGTTCTTTTTTTTTTGCACTTTATTTAATATATTTATTTTTAGATCAAACCACTTTTTTTAATATATTTATCCTAGTTTGAGTTAACACTATTTATACTTCATAGGATGGAAAAACTAAAGCTTAACTTGTTCAACCATTTGAGTTATTATTCTAATTTTAATTTATAAGCTTTACATTTATGAATTTAACTTTTAAAAATTGTAAGATGAATAATTAGTATTAAAAATTAGATATGAGAAGATTAAAATTAGAAATCATAGTTAACCTAAAGATGGAATTAGTAATCTCATCAAATTTAATAAATTTATTAAGACTTTATAAGAATCCCGAAGTAGAAGCTTATATTAAAAATTACTAATTATGTACTCCACAAAAGAAAAAAGAAAAACAACCATAGATAGTTCTTAAAAAGAAAAATAAATGAAATATATCAAAAGAAAAGATGAGCACATTCAAAAATTGTCATCAATGGAAGTTTAAGATTTGAAATACAATCATTTACAAAAACTATAAAGGATAAGATGAGAAAGTTAATGTAAAAGATGGCGAACGAATGAAAATATAATTTTAACTACAACCATCTCCAATTATTAAAACTAGATTATTCAATTCAATAATCAAAAGTTAATGATTAAATCTATAACCTAAAATTTTAAATTAGTTAAAAAAATTATTAATTAAGTTTAACTATTAGTATTTTTCAAAACTAGAAGTATAGCTTTGATTCATTTTTCCTAATTATAGACATTATGTACTATCCAATATTTTAATAAATTTAGATTGTAACTTTTCATTTTGGTTAATGACTTAATTAGAATTACAAACTTTTATTTTCTTGAGGACAAGCAAGAATTTATGCTGGGAAAAATTTTATAAGTGTAAATAATGTTACATTTTATGTTAATTTATTTGTAAAAATTTATTATTTTAGTTGTGCTTGTGTAAAAAAATGCAAAAAATGGAAGAATTTCTAATTATTGTACAGTACTATGGAGTCAGACACAATATCATCACAACGCCATTGTTGACACCACCAGAGCATCCAAATATGGACATGGCAGTGCCCAGTATCTTTTTTATAATACCACAACATTGGAGGAGACAATAATACAAAGCCCATCCAACTATCCTAATGCAACAACATAAGATCGAGAAGTCAGCACCATAAATCCCAGTCTCTGTATGCACAGCACCGCGGTGCCAAATTCCAGTTTTACTAAGTCAAGTGAGTGCCATGTGGACATTGCATCTATTATTTGTCAGCAATGCCATGACACTACAATTTTAACTATTCTCTCCATGATTTGATAGCAAAGTGATGCATCGATTCATTAAAATGCAGGTCCATATTAGTAAGCACCACAGCGGAGGAAATCCTTCAATGCTACAACATTAATTCATTTTATATGCGCCATGACGCAAGTGTCTCAAGAACTGCGATGCCAAAATCCATTTTTTGTGTTTTTCTATAAATGGTTTATTTTAATGTTAGTAGAGGAACTTAGTCACTTGTTTAATTTCAATCTTTGTAGTGCTTTTCTTATTTTTCCTTATAAGTGACAATTAAGGGAATTCAGAGAAGTAATAGATGCATTCCATTGGAATATTTGCCTTGTATTTGTGGAAGAAATTATGAAAGTTTAAGGAGTGTAGACCATTGAGCAGTCCAATAATATCTTTTTTTTATACTTTCTTACTTTTGTATAATTAATAAAAATGAATATGCTTCACTTGTTCTTCATGTTTGGCTAAATTTTTTATTTTTTGATTGATTGTGTAAAAGAAATATGGAGTACTAATGAGTTCTCTTCATCAATAATTTCATGATGTCTTCATTATGTCGGGTCTTCATTTAATGCACATAGTGGCCATAAGTATAGTTAATATTAGGTGTAATATGGAGCTCAGGAATAGGAAAGTAGGCACAACCAGGTATGTTAGATTGGCATGATACCATCATAGGCGTAGTGCTTGTCATGTATTAAAATTAAAGAGATGAATTATCATGCAGGGGTTTTAACAGTACATGCTTTACTTATTATTCTAAAATTTTCATAGGGTGACAGACTATAAGAGTTTAGAGTGTTATCAAGGTTTGAAGAGTTCACTCTATTCTTTGTCTCTTCATGCATGATTGAGTGGTTGGTGATGCATATGCTTTGAATAGCATCAATATAAAAGATAATCATTAAGAAATATATTGTATTTACATTTCATCAATCCAAAACTATTTATTCAAATACTATTTCATTCAAATTATTTTTTATTTTAAATTAAGTGATTACAGCTCCACCAAAACTTATTTTAATATAGTGGGATAATTATTATAGTTGAAGTACATAATACTAGTATTTGCAAGTAAACATTCTTCCTCTTGGAATCGATACTCTATTATATCACAATATTACTTGATTAAACACGTATAGTTATGTATATTAAGTGAGGGTTTTAATATTTTTATATCAAAAAAAACTTAAGCATTATTTAGCAATTGATATAGCCCTTAATTATTTTCGCAATTCTTTATATTACTCCGACGCCCATCAAAGTTTTTATGCAATTACTAGGAAAGAATTTGTTTTGTTTACAAATTTACTATAATATTGAATCAATTGTATAATATGTCCTACTATATTATTTTATTATTTTATTTTAATTTATTGATTACATATTTATGGTTGCATGCTTACAAGACATAGAGGGAAGGCTCATTTAAATTTTTAATTCTAAAATTGAGAGAACCCTTTCTAAAATTATCACTATAAAAAAGATTTTTAAAATGGTTGACCTTGTTTAAAACCTAGATCATTCTAAGCCTCTTAAGAATTTTGCAAACTCTTTAGTAGATAGAATTTACCAAAGCATAAATAGACCTACCATCTGAGCAAATAATTTTAAATTAAAACCTCCAATCCTTTAGATGGTAGGGGAGCTCCCATTGAATACTTTAACCTACGTTTAGCAAGTTTCTTAGAAATTTATGCAATAAGTACAATAGTGTTAGTGATGATGCCCTTAAACTAAGATTGTTCTTAATTTCCCTAAGAGACAAAGGAAAATATGGTTAAATTCTTTACGCCCATGATCTATTACCATATGGAATGAATTAGCCCACAAATTTCTAGGAAAGTATTTCTTACTTTCTAAGACTATTAAGCTTAGAAATGCTTACTTCTTTTACTTAGTTAGAAGGAGAATTTATTAATGAGATTTGGGAGAGATACAAGAAGATGCTTAGGAAGTGCCCTCACTATGCCTTACTTGATTGGTTGATAAGTAAAACTTTTTGCAATAGATTGGTAAGATCCCTTAGAGCCATAAATGATGTTTTAGCTGGGGATTCTTTGATGTTAAAGTCTTTTGAAGATTCTTATAAATTAATTGAAGAATTGACAACAAATAATTTTTAGTGGCATGTTGATAGGGTGAATCTTAAGAGAGTGCCTGGAGTTTATGAAAATGATTCTTTGTCTATTTTGATTGCACAAGTTATAGTAATATCAAAGAAATTAAGCAGTTTATGCATAAATTATTATTCATAATTCTATTTAGAAGATAAACACTCAATGGAAGAAAATGATATCCAAGGGATTGAAAATATAAATTTAACCCGGAAGATAAAATATTTCCTATTCAAATACGTACATATAATCATGGTAGAGGAATCAGCCATATTTTAATTGATCAAATAATAATTGTGGAAATCAATGGAACTCTATTTAAAATAACCAATACACAAATTAGAATAACTAAAATAAAGCAAATAATAATCCAATACTAGCAAATCCTTCGAGATTTAATTAAAGCAATCAATATGGAACTCAAAAGTCACCACTAAAAGATATGGTCGTGCAATTGGAACTCATTTATAAAATTAAGTTGCTTCAGTTAAAAAAATGTAAACTTAACTAAGTTATCTTGTAATTTATGTGAGTAATAAACCCATTGGATCTCTTCTAGTTACACTGAAATTAATCCTAAAGATAAGGAAATATATATATACCAATTGGACCTTATTGAAGAATAACAATCATCCACCTTAGCCTAAATCTAACTGAAGACAATAAACTTAATGCTGCTTGGGAGGAGACCAATCCTAGGTCTAGTCAATTATATGGTCTGGCTGAAGACTATAAACTTAGAGCTTTTATGGAGGAAAACCTATCATCTATATTATGTTTTATTTAATTTGCTTCAAACACATTTTTGAGAGAAAAGAAAGAAGAGCCACAACGCCATACCATTAAAGACCGCAGTGCCCCTGAAGGGCATTAATGATTGAAATTTCAAAATTTTAAACTTCTCTCCCACTGAAATCTTTAAAACCAATTAGGAGAAAGTTCTCTTTTCAATCCTTACCTATTCTTTAGTGAGTATCATGCTTTCTTTTCTTGGAAATTAAAAGTCTAAGCCATAGGTAGAATCAAGCATACATCATCTTCTTCAAAGAACCAAAATAAAAATCATAACAATAACAAGGATTCTTTTTCACTTCTCATGCAAAGTTCTGCCATTATTACTAAGTTGAAAGAATTCTAAGAGGAGTTACATGAAGAGAAGAAAAAAGTATGTGGTAGAAATAAGGATGATACATGGTGGTAGAGTTTTCTTATATGATTTTTTCCTAGGAAAAATGTGTTGTTATTTGATTATAAGGAAAAGTATTACTATGGGAAAATCAAAACTGGATGGATTCATCCTTTCACTATCATTAGAATTTTTCTTAATGATGCCATAAGAATACATGACAAGAAAAATTTACAAACCATCAAAGTCAATAGTATAAATTGAAACCATGTGAGTAAAGTAGTGAAGAATTCTTAATGAAGTGTATGCTTCTTCTTTTTTTTTTTGTTCTATTTTACTATTTTAAAGAAGAGAAGAAAGTGGTGGGAGATATTGGCTTATGTAGTTGAACTTAATTGAAATTTTTTGTTTTTAGATCCTTTGTTGAACTTTGGGTGCCTTATGCACTAGTTATCTTGTAACTATGTCATGTTATGAATGTTATGACGTATGACATGTTTTGTTTTTAACACATTTTTATGCACTCTTTATCACACCATTATTAACAAGAACGGAGCGTCCAAATATGGATATGGTGGCACCCAATCTCTATTTGATAGTGTCACAACGTTAGAGGAGTCAATGCTGCAAATCCCAGCCAACTATCTAAGCACCATAACATTAGAGAAGTTAGCACCGTAAAGCCTAGTCACTATTTGCACAACACCATGGCACCAAATTCCAATGTCACTAAGTCAACAAAGTGCCATATGGATATCAAAACTCTAATCTATCAATGGCGTTGTGGCACTTCAATTTTAATTATTTAGGCCAAGATTTGTTAGCAAAGTGATTCATCGATTCGTTAAATAGCAGGTCCATATCAGCAAGCACCACATCGAAGGAAACATTTTAGTGCTACGATGTTGGTTCATTTTATAGGTGTTGCGGTGCAAGTGTCTCAAGCACTATGGTACCATTATCCATTTTTAGTGTTTTTCTATAAATAGTTTGTTTATAATGTTAGTAGAGGAGTTTAGTCACTTATTTAATATCAATCTTTATAGTGTTTCTCTGATTATTTCTTAGGAGTGGTAACTAAGGGAATTCACAGAAGTAATATATACATTCCATTAAAATATTTGGCTTGTGTTTATGGAAGAAATTTTGTAAGTTCAAGGAGGAGTGTAGAGGATATCATTCAACCATCTGATATTGTCTTTTCTTCTATACCTTTTTTATGAAATTAATAAAAATGAATATGCTTCACTTGTTATTTATGTCTGACTAAATTATTTAGTTATGGATTGATGGTGTACAATAAATATGTACTAATGAGTTCTCTTAATAAATAATTTGATGATGTTTTCAATATACCATATTTTTATTTAATGTACATAGTGGTCATATGTGTAGTTAATATCAAGTATAATATGGAGCATAGACGTAGAAAAGCAGGCACAACCAGATATGTTATGTTGGTATGATGCAAGTATAGTCATAGTGCTTGTCATATATAATATTTATAGAGATGAATTGTCATGAGGAGGTTTTAACAATACATGCTTTGCTTACCCTTCTATGATTTTTATAGGGAGACAAACTATGAGAGTTTAGAGTGGTATTGATGTTAGAAGAGTTTACTTTATCCTTTGTATCTTTACATTTGACTGAGTGGTTTGTGATGTGTATACTTTGAATGGCATCAATATAAAAGAGAATCATTAGAAAATATATTATATTATCATTCCGTCAATCTAAAATTATTTATTCAAATAGTATTTCATTTAAATTATTTTTTATTTTAAATTAAGTGATTGAATCTCTACCAAAACTTATTTTAATTGAGTAGGTAAATTATTAAAGTTGAAGTAGACAATATTGGTATTTATAAGTAAATATTTTTCCTTGTGGGATAGATAATATACTTTAGCACTATATTATTTGAAACAACATGTATACTTGTGTATATTAAGTGGGGTTCTTATATTTATTATATCAAAGAAAATATAAGCATTATTTAGGGATTCTTATAGCCCTAAATTATTTTCATATTCTTTATGTTACTCCACCGCCCCCATCAATAAGATAGAGATCTTCTCTTAATTTGATCAGCTATTTATATATTATGAGGGAACTTATTTTATTGCAAGTATTTAGTGAAGGATTTTCTCCAATCAACCGCTTCAATTAGGGACTTTTTGTTTATATGTTTTAAGTGTATAGGTTAAAAGACTTTGTGACCTATAACTTATTTCAAAATTGAATCCACTTTGGGATAATTTAGTGGTTTCATTAATTTTGCTAGGGCATCCACAATGGAGTTATGACCACGGGGAATCCTATATAATTTTACATTTGAATCTGTTCAAGGAGATGCATAATGTACTAATTATAAGGAATTTGATTTTCCTTTAATACTTGTAAGTACTAACTATCAAATTAATCACTAACTATGAATCTCCAAAAAAATTAATTTCTTGAATTTTGTTTAGGATTGTTAACTCTAACCCAGTTATCAGTGACTCATACTTAGTTGCATTATTTGTATAAGATTCTAATAGATTGTAAGTGCAATGCATTAAGATTTCATTTCGTGTAACAAATACAATACAATTTCTAGTTTTCCTAGGGAAATATGATCGAATACTCCTTGTACTCTAAAAGAAGCACCATCAAAATAAAATTCATAGGTTGAATTTTTATTTAATTCTTGATTCATGATTTGTTCATTTTAAAGTTCATAATTTATTTGACAATTATATTGCATTGGGTGAGCAACTAAAAAGTCTATCATAACTTGCCCTTTCATAACACTTAAAGGAATGAATATAATTTCAAACTATGATATAATCATTGACCATTGAGATAATCTTCTTGATAGTGTTGGATAAGTCATTAGATATTATTATAGATACTTTGGATGTTAGATTCACTTTATGAGAGAGCATATAGCGCCTCAACTTTTAGGTAGCAAAGATTAAAGCTAGGAAATATTTCTATATCGGAGGACAATTTACTTCAGTTGGAAGTATACATCTATTTAGGTAATAAAGTACATTCTCTTTCCCTTCCTCATTAACCTGAGCTAACAAGGCACTAAGACATTTACTTAAGGTTGTGACATATAAAATTAGTGGCTTCTTTGGGATGGGAGCAGCCAAGACTAAACAATTTGTCAAATACATGCTTTGTACTATTGAATAATTTATGGCATGTCTCAACCCACTGAAAGTTAGCATCTTTCTTGCATAAAGCTATCAATGGTTGACATTTGCCTAACATGTTTGATGTAAATCTTCTAAGGTACACTAGTTAATCTTGAAAGGCCCTTAATTAGGTTAGGATTTCAGATGGTAGAATTTCTATTATCGCTTTGATTTTATTTGGATCAATCTCAATTCTATGGTGTCTAACCATGAAACCTAAAAACTTCCATAAAGTGAAGCCAAAAGCACACTTTAAAGGGTTCATTTTTAGGTTATGCTGACATAATATCTATAAAATAATTTTTAGATCATATAATGATAATCCCTTTCAAGACTTTTAATAACTAGACCATCGACATAACAATCCACCTAATGTTGGATAAGTTTGTCAAAAATCCTCGCTATTACTTACTAGTAGGTTACTCCACTACTCTTTAATCCAAATGCCATAATAACTTTATTATAGAAGACTCCTATCGGTGTTCTGAAAGTTGTATACTTTTCATCTTCATGAGCCATTTTGATTTGATAATATCCATATGAGCCATCTATAGCGAAAATTATTGCATGGGAGGAAGTGATATCAACCACAATTTGAGGTATAGGAAGCAAAAATTCATCTTTTGGATAAGCTTTATTTAAATCTCTGTAATTGATATACATGTAAATTTGAGCTTTCTTTTTCTTGACTAGAGCAATGCTAGCTAACCATATCGGATATTTGTCAGTCCCGATGAAGCCTGTATTGATTAACTTTTTAACTTTTGATATTATTTTCAATTTAATGTTTAGTAACAACCATCAAGGTACTCATTTAACAGGGTCATTTCTAGTTAAATTTCTAGCTTATGAACTACTATGTTTGTAGATAATCCATGCATTTCTTCATAGCTCCAAACAAAGTAGTCTTTAAATTCTAATAATAGTTTAATCATTTTATAAACCTCATCCCCTTTCAATAAAAGCTTATAAAGATTGAGTGAGGACTCTTCAGTGCCTAGATTTATTTCCCTTATATTAGCAATGGTAGATTTAATCTCATCTTTGAGTTTTGAAGATGCATCACAAATTTGAGAGTCGTCCAGTTCATCTAAAGTTACTAAAGAGAGTTTGTTAAAAGTTTTATTGTTTGCTAAAAAGAGACTATCAGTCTCTAAATTATTTGATATAACTAAGCAATATTCATCATCATCAAACAAATATTGAGTAGCAAAACTGACATCTGGTCTTAATATGTATTTATGGTACTTAGTATTCCACATATGTTAAAAAAATTTTAGCTTCACCTCTAGTCCAACTTGATAGTGTTAAACCTTGTTTAGAAAATGTTTTTACACAATTTGAGTACCAGTCAAAATATAGTTATATTACTTCATCTATAAATAGATTCTTGAGGGCTACCTCAGTTTTAGTGGTTTTACTAGTAGAGGGTATAAATGTATTTTCTTTGAATATGGGTTTAAAGGAAGAGAGGCTTTCACCTCTAACTTTTTTACATCACTATGGGATAGTGGGGTTAAGTTAACATTTTTCTCATACTTCTTTAGCATATCTACAGTAGATGTATTTAAATAGGCTTCCCTAGAGATTTGGATCTTGTCCTGATCAACACTATTAGCTTTTATAAAAAAGTCAAACTTTGGCTGCTTTATATGATTTATATATTTGCAACTTGTGGACTTTTAACAATCATAGATGATTCCTCATCCAAGCCAGATTCAAAATGGATATGGATTACGAGAACCATTGTTTGCATTTTTTTTAATTTTCTTTCACTATTTTATTTTACTATCCTCGACCTATTCCTCTACATTCTACCATCTCTTTGTATGGGAGGAGCATGTGACTAGCGAACATCATGTTTGAGATCAGAATGCATTCTTTTTCTTTTCCTTTTTTTTTTAATTTTGTTTTTCTTCTTATTAAACTAGTTTGAAATTTTTAGAGAGGGCATTCTACTTCTTAGTTATATTGTATGAAGTATCTTCATATATATCGACTTCAAGAATTGAAAATGATTGCAAATTACCTTTAATATAGTGCTTTGCTCCATCACAAGAGTGTTTGATATACTAATGAAGGGTGGAAAACACCATTCTATACTCTTAGAGCTAGGGTCTACTAGGAGAGCATTAAAAGTGTTTCATAATCTATTATATGGAGTTTGGCTTCAATTTTCAGGTTTCATTTTTCTAAAAGCAAGGTTATTGAACCTGAAGCCCTATTACCTTTTTTATTAAATCCTTATTACATCATTTTATCATAGTTGAGTTTACAAGCATCCAATTTCTAGTATGCAAAAATTCTAAGAGTCATAATATTGATTGATGCACCCATATCAACAAGAATGTGAGATAATTTGAAATTGTGTATGTTCATCGAGATATATAGTGACCGATTGTGATCCGCTATTACCAAGAGCAAATCTTCGTCCAAGAATGTGATCTATAGAATTTCCTAGAAATATTAAGCCTCTTTATACTACATTGATGCTAATTGAGCCATACAAATCTCTATATCGAGTAAATCTTTAATCAAAGCCTTTCTCATTTCTTTAGAAATAACCAAAGCATCATATATACTTAACTTTGTAGGTAATTTTTTGAGATGAGATAACACATTATAATCTGGTTTAGAAATATATGAATTAACCGCATCTACATCTGGTTAGACTAGTATTGAAGTATATAAATTATTAGTATTTTCATTTCCTTTGTTTGTTGCAAATGTTAATGGTGGTAATACTTTACCACTATGCAGATTTACTTGAACTATCACTTTTGGGGAAGAGATAGTGGATTCTTTTAAATGTGAGTTTTTATTTACTTTTAATACTTCTTTTGATGAATTATCAAAATTAGACATCTAACCTAAACTTCTTTTCTAACACTTTCTTAGGTTTTATTTTTCTAATTTTGTAAAAGATTGCTCTTTTAAGAAATTTAATTGAGACATTTTCTCTTGGAGCTTAGAAGCTTTACTTAATAACTTTTCAAAAAAATTGATTATGAACCCTTTTAGTAAGGAAGCAATCATACCATAGATATTCTTTAAAAGAATTTCTATAGCATGCTACTCTTGGAGTTGAGGTTCATATTGCATAGTAATATTCCTCCATCTTATGATATAGTCAACCAAACTTAATTGGGTTTCTGCTTTTCTACTACCAGATCCTCTACTAAGACATGGTGATGTGCTCCGACAAACATTTTAGTGAACATCTATTATAACTCTACAAATGTTTGCACTTACCCATTGGATATTTCATCGTATCATTCAAATGATATACCAGATAAGCTGCTTACGAACTATTAAAATAATAGAGCATTCATCTTGCAATATAATAACTAGCCTAAAATATGCTAAGTATTGCTAAGGTTTCCCCATTCCATCAAATCTTTTAAATAATTGTGGAATGAATCCTTTAGGATAAGGAACCAAATCGTATTCTTCCAGGTAGGGTCTACCCTTAAAACAAACAAGGTATCCTAAAACTATGCCAGAGTAGCCTTGAGTTGTTGTTCTATCATCTATTTGACATCTACCATTTGTACTATTTCTTTCACTTATTGCATAACCTTAGTATTATTTTCTTTTACAACCTCTTTAAGTTTAGTTCAATGATACACATACTCGATTTGAATGGAATCTATTTAAGCCTTAGCGAAAGGGATCATTTATTTTGCAAAGCAGCAATTGTAGTCATTAACTCTTCCATTTTTCATTCCATCCAAGCTATTTGTTCATCTTTCTAACTCAACTGGTCTAAAAGATTACTAGTATGATTAGGGAATTATTCTTCACCATCTTCTTCTTTCTCCTCATTTCCAACATCTACTATATTTACTTTTATTTTCCTTTTATCTTTATGGATTGACGTCATGTATCCACAATATATACACTTTCAGTCATTTCTTCATCCAAACCATTTAGAGCTATTATCTCATCAACTTCTTCTGCATCTATATTTCATATACTTTCTTTTTGATAATTCATCATCTCTTCTATGAATTTTCCTGACACATTATGTGGGAATTAATATATAATTTTAGAGGAAGACTTTGCTTGATCTTTACTTTGCTTTCTCCATTCTTATACTACACTTGGTTTGCTAATGACAAGTGTAGTAGAAGCAGAAACTATTTATGTTGCGAAAATTTCTTCTCAATAGATAATGGTTTTGAGTGATTTGTTGGTTTCAGTCTTATCATATCAGGATGAGAAGATAATTTACTACCTTAGAAATGATGTTAATTAATTCTTTGTGATTAATGTGCTAAGGCTTGATGGGAGACTTTAGTCACTTAACTTTTTAGCTGAACAACTTTTGGAGTTTTGATTGAATTAAATTTTTCATGATTCAAAGCTTTATATTTCTAATTACCTATAGGAATAGAGTTGTTATTGACTAGAATCCTCTTGACTCTCTTTGATGATTGGATACTATTGACACTTCACATATTTTAAGTTTCTTTCTTGAATTCTTTTCTTTTTTGATAGAGGCATAACATTTTCTCTATGCAGTTCTGATTCAACTACAGGAGAGATTACACCTTTCATTGAATTTAGAAATTCTGACTTGGATTGTCTATAATTTTTTGAACATTTATGAACCAATCCATCCAATAAACTTCTAAACTTGCTCTCCCTCTCATATAAAAAGATTATAGGGGATGATTTAGGCATTGTAGTAGCATGGGAGGAATTCTCTATTTGGAGAATATACTCTTCTCCAACAGCATGATGTAGAGGGTGGAATCAATTTGGACATGCTTTAGGGGAATTAAATAGAACCTCATAAATTTAACCATCAATCCAGGTGAGTTTATTTTAGCTGCCTCAGCTACATCTTTCAGAAAAAAATTTATTCAATCAGTTTAACTTTGTATACTCTACACCTCTTATGGTGATTCCAATTTCTTCTTTGAGATTTAGTCATATCCACAATGGAGGAGAATGACCCCATCTCAAACATGTTAAGATAAGAGAGAACATACACTATAGTAGACTTTCCCTTTTGACTGACTAACAACCTTAGGAAAGTCAGGTGATAAAATACTAAAGGATTAGCAACTACTTGGTAATTGCAAACCCACCCTCAAGTAGAGTTTTAACAAGCAGAGTAGGAGTGAAATCAATTCTGAACACCTCAGAGTATCGTGCGATGAAAGAAAAATGAATATTATCTATGGACCCAAATTGCATCAAAGTTTCCTTAGTAGATGGATCCTAGTTGACAGTCATGTTTATAATGTTTGCAAAGGAGAAAATTAGTTTTCCAAATATTTTTTTTATAATTAACAATAGTTGAAAAATTTACTAACTTTTAGGCAAGCTATAAGTCTCAATAATATATTGATTAAAGTTTACAAATCATCAGAGTGTGATTAAATTGTGCCCTAACGAGCCTCTGTGTATCTAGGCTAAAATAAAACATGTACACAAACACAAAAAAACTAGGAAAAGTAGGTAAGAGCCTATACGTAAGTAGAGCAGATCAAATATAAATAAAATTAATTTCTTTATAATAAAGTTTATAGGTAAGTGCCCCATTTATTACAACCCGGAATTACAAAAATTAAAACTGGTCGGGCACTGTTGAGTATAGTAATTAGGTCGTTAAGCCTAAATTAATGTCCCAAGGCTACCAAGAGGGGGGGTGAATTGATAGTTTTAAAAAATTTTAAACCCTCTTTTTTAAATTATGTTGAATCGAAATAAAAATGTTTCTTTTAAGTTTTTGTAGAAAAAGTTTTTCAACCACAGAGTTTTTAAGACTAAAATTAAAATGCGGAAATGTAAAAACAGTAAAATAAATGACACCAGATTTATAGTGGTTCGGTCTAAAACCAGACCTACATCCACTCCCCAGAGGCACCCTCTGAGTATTGCACTAATATCAATAGTGACTCTCCTTTTGCATGGAGTTTGATTTTCCTGAAATGTTAGTACACACAAGAGCAAATACAAATCTTCTAAAATTGTTAGGAGATAACTACATATTTGAACAATAATATTTAGAATCATCAAAACTACATAAGTTGCAAAAATTTAAAGCGTGCAAATAGCAACCAACTTAACAGGCACCACTAACCATAAACTTGGATGCTAATCCTAAGACAGACGCAAGTAGACTTTGAGTGGGATACAACTCCTTAGTCTTCTCCTTCTCGAACTCTATGGATTTGTTGTACTTTGTTACCCAAATGGGAAAGAAAACTAGGCCCTCAAGTTGAATGTTATTCTTCCCACTTTGGGTAGTAGAGTGATCCAAAATTGAGCTTCCAAATGAAAAAGACTATTCCCCTAAGGGGTATCCTTTCCTTTTTGGAATTTAATTTTGGGTCTAAGTAAGTTGAAGCCACGCTTGGCCGTGTTCTTATTTATTTGGGGGCTAAGTAAGTTGAAGCACATGTAGCATTTATAATAAATATTATTATTTTTTAGCCTCCTTTTATTGCCCTGCACGAGCACGACCACCTATAGAAAACTCAGTGAGTATCTAAATAGTTCCTAACATAAGGGTAATCTAATCTTCCATCACATCAATCCATAGAGTGAAGAAAAATAAGTAAATACATCAAGAAATTTCAATCACAATGTGCAATGAAATCTTGGAAAATACGACACACAATAATAAAGTAAATATCGATCTAGCCTATATTAGAGTTGGTTGTCCTAGCAAGTCATTTAAAGTGTGTGTACAAGATAGTGTGGCTGGGGTAGATCCTAAATTGGATTGTTTGTTAAAGTTTTCTAAAGTTTAAGTTTGTTAGAGGTCAAGGGAAAGATTCATTTTTGAAGTTAAGTATTACTGTATTAAAGCTTAACTTAAGATGGGTTTTAAAGATTAATTAATTGGATGAGTTTAATTAATTAAAAATTAAAGGGTTAATAAATTTTGATTAAATTGATTAGTGGCTAATTTTTATAGGTTAAATTGATTTATATTTTCCATTAATCGATTCGTGGTGTTGTGCTACCAAGCTCGAGGAACTAGACCTCCTTAGGACATGTAGCCCCGTAGCCCGGAGTAGGCCATCCTAAAAATCATGTTGATGTAGTTAGATTAAATGTTTTAATTTGGTTAAATAATTAAGATTGATTTAATTTAAATTTTTTCTCTCCATTGAATTAATTCATGTTATTTTGTCACCAGGCTCGAGGAACCAGGCCTATTTAGGACACGTAGTCCCATAGCCCAGAGTAGACCATCCTAAGAACTTCATCATTGGAGTGTTGGTTGTTTGTTTAGATGTTGGTTAAGGGTTTGATTAATCAAATTGAAGTTTTCTGAAATTTTAGCAAATTATTGGGTTTTTAGAATTATCAGAATTATTTTAGTCGCATTAATTAAGGCTCCAAAAGTTGACTTTTAAAATTAAAATTAATTTTGAAAGTTTCAAATTTTAAATAGGTATTAGTCCTTATGATTTATAATTAGACTGTTAGTTTATTTAATTTGGATTTTTCTATTAAAAGTTATGATTTTCCTAATTTTGATCCTAAAATTTGAACTGCAGTTAACAAAAGGGTTGAAATTTTTACTTTGACTTGATTTTAGAAGTTTGATATTTTATAAAAATATTAGATTTTAACTAGGAATGAATGGCTTTGAATTTGATTAGATTAGATTTTTCTGGATTTAATTATAAATTTTCAAAATTTTGACATTTTTGGAATTTCTTTTAGTTGCCTTAATTAAGAGAAATTTTAGTTTTCAATCAAAGTTAGCCCCAAAACCTCTTGGAATCATCCACAAAGGTCATAAATGACCCCAGAAGGTGTTTCTAAACCTTTACGAAATTTTTGGAATTTTTAAATATATTTTAATTAATTAATTGAATTAATTTTTTATTTCTTTGGAAATTAAATTATGGTGAAATTAGGGGTTATTTGATAGGTTTTTTATTTTTTATGTATTGAGAGTTCAATTATGGTCAATTAGAGTATTTATTTGAATTTTTAGGAGTTAAAAAGAATTAGTTATGATTTAATTAGGGCTCTAAGTCAAATGTAAAGGGGGATTTTGGGGCTCCTATTTGTTAGACCAAATAAATTCCAAATCCAATGAATTTTGGATCATGAGATCATCTAATATCAAAGTCCAAATCCTCTGAATTTAAGCCCAATTAGACCTATCTAAGGTGGCTAACTAAGCCACCCAAGATAACCCTTAGGTTATCTTAGAAAATTCCTAGGTTACCACCTTAGGCTTGGATTGGGGTGCAATCAATGACCCTAAGCTCCTTAGACTAAACATATTTAACACACCAAAAATCAATCCCCAAATCTCATTGGAAAGATTGTGGCCCCAATTTGAATTTGAGGGTCAAACCCTGACCCTTAAACCCAAATTTGCAAGAAAATGCTCTTAAAAATCTCAAACAGATGGGGGAAAATTTGGACATGTTAAATACATGCCCAAATTCATTCTCCCACAATCCCAAGCCATGGTGACTTAAGTTAAACACATAAAAAAATAATACTTAAAACATTCAAATATAAATTAACATTTGCACAGAACTGATCAAGGCTTGGGACCATAAAGCTTTTGAAGATCTCTTTGAGATTTTTTCAATGAGCTTAAGAACACCTAATTTGGCCAAGTGGATTGAGAGATTTGATTTTTTGAAGATCCTTGAATTTCCTGTGAAATTAAATCCCTAAGTACCCAGTTAGTAGCGCTTTCCACATGGCTCCTTCTGATTGGAGGGGGCAATGATTAGCAGCTGATTGGATAACATGGATTAAACCCTGACCGTTGGATGGAGGATCAGATGGTTAGGATTTAAAATAGCCCAAGACCACGGGATTATATCAGAACCATTGATTAAAACCAACTGCCTTGATTGTGTCTTCAACCTCCCACACAGACCCAAAGTCGTTTACCTTGATCTCCGGCATGATCCAGGAGATTCCACTGGCAAAATCCTTCAAAATTTCATACGGAGGATTCAGATGACAAAATATTCCAATCCAATGGTGGGATTGCATTGGATTGGAAGTTCACTTCACACTTGACCAATCTAGTTATTTGGGGAGCTCGGGAAGAGGATCACATTATGGATAAAGCACCCCAAAGGAAGGA
Source organism: Dendrobium catenatum (assembly GCF_001605985.2). NCBI lineage: Eukaryota > Viridiplantae > Streptophyta > Magnoliopsida > Asparagales > Orchidaceae > Dendrobium > Dendrobium catenatum. The sequence continues at coordinate 205,080 of NW_021320093.1, forward strand.
TTTTTCTCTCGAGAAGTTTTAGAGGATGAAGGTAAATAAGTTTCCTTCAGGTGCCGAGATTGGAGGATTACTGGAGGTAGGATTTCGAGTGGGATGTGGATGGATTTTGTCGGAGTTTACTTGAACTGGTAAGCAAAGGGGACTAAGAAGCTTGGAAGGTTTGGGGAGCTCTAGGGGACATTTTGAAATACTTGGGAGAGAATGAGGGGGACTAGGTAGAAGTGCCTTATTCAAATGCCTTTTGTGCCCAAGGACGGTCGGGATGGCTCATGCAAGTCGCTGGATGGCTGCCAACTTGAAGGGGACATCATATTAGAGCCTCGTGAGCTCAAGCACAACA